>NC_053493.1:413464243-413741743 GCF_905171775.1 Rana temporaria | reverse complement strand
TTTCATTCTTATTTTTGGATTTTTACACTTTTGTTCTTTTGAATTTTCGGATTTATATTCTTATTTTTGGATCTTTTACATTTTTGTTCTTTTGGTTTTCATTCTTATTTTTGGATTTTTACACTTTTGTTCTTTTGGTTTTCATTCTTATTTTTGGATTTTTACATTTTTGTTCTTTAGAATTTTCGGATTTTCATTCTTATTTTTGGATTTTTACATTTTTGTTCTTTTGAATTTTCGGATTTTCATTCTAATTTTTGGATTTTTACACTTTTGTTCTTTTGAATTTTCAGATTTATATTCTTATTTTTGGATCTTTTACATTTTTGCTCCTTTGAATTTTCGAATTTTCATTCTTATTTTTGGATCTTTACATTTTTGATCTTTTGAATTTTCGGATTTTCATTCTTATTTTTGGATTTTTTTTTTTATATATTTTTTAAACTTTTGGGATTTTCGAATTTAGGATTTTTCGCATTTTCGAACTTTCAGAAAAATTCATGAAACGGGTTTATGATTAATTAAAATATTTCCGAATTAACAAATTTGTCGAAAATTTCAATCGAAAAACGAATTTGGAAACAAAAGTGCGCAATTCCGCGCCCCTTTTCCCATACGCAAAGGTCTGAGCCGAGCCCAAAATATCAGACGGGATTTCCGCTTTTTGGGTCACAACATGTTACAAAGAATCCAAATGATACATAAGAAAATGAAATGCGTTTCTGACCTGCGATCCGAATCACCGCTCTCTCCGCCGCGTCCAGCACGGTGCCGCTCCCGGAGGTGGAGGAAGACCTCTTGACCCGCTGGTTCTTGGATAGGTTCCAGGGCAGGGTGTCCCCCGGGGTGGGCGACCCGCTGCTGGCGCTGGAACTGTCCTCAGCCATCCGCTCCTTCCTGTCCAGGGACATCACCTCCTGCCGAGAGAACGGAGCCGTCAGGTGTGGGTTAGATGGCGCCGTGTGCGTCCCGCCCTGACCTCACCTACAACCAGCAAATCTCCTAATAAAACAAGTCTACATGGAGGAGACGGGGCGGAGCTCTCTGCAGACACCCCGCCCTGTTATTTAAAGAGGACCTGTCATCATTGTCCATTCACACTCAATAGTAACATTTCCAGGTATTTATTCCTTCACAGAGATGACAGGACCCCCCCTCCCCCGACAATGCCTTCATCTGCTTTCCTCTCTAGAGAACGGCACCATCTTTGTTTTGGAATCATCCAGGGTCACCATCTGCTTCCTGGACTGAGATGTGGGCTCAGAGGAGGTGACACAGATCAGCCCCCTGCTGCAGATTTTCTGCAGTGTTACAATGTTGCAGTCTGATCACTGATGGAGTGGAGACTGAGGAAATGCTTCCTCCTGCCTGCAGCAGACTGATGACATCAGTTCAGGCTGAGCAAAGTAACAGTGTTGCAGGCTGCTGCAGGCAGGAGGAAGCATTTCCTCAGTCTTCCCTCCCCCGTCGATCAGACTAATGACATCATCTCAGGCTAGGCAAAGTAACAGTGTTGTAGGCTGCTGCAGGCAGGAGGAAGCATTTCCTCAGTCTCCCCTCCCCCCCATCAATCAGACTAATGACATCTCAGGCTAAGCAGTGACAGTGTTTTGCGGGCAGCTGCAGGCAGGAGGAAGCATTTCCTCAGTCTCCCCTCTCCCAGCCATCAGACTGATGACATCTCAGGCTGGGCAAACTGACAGTGTTGCACTCTACTGCAGGCAGGAGGAAGCATTCCCTCAGTCACCCCTCCCCCAGTGATCAGACTAATGACATATCAGGCTAGACTAAGTAACAGTGTGCTGCTGCTGCAAGCAGGAGGAGGCATTTCCTCAGTCTCCCATCCCTAAGTGATCAGACTGATGACATCTCAGGCTAAGCAGTGAAATTGTTATAGGCTGCTGCAGGCAGGAGGAAGAGTTTCCTCAGTCTCCCCTCCCCCAGTGATCAGACTGATGACATCTCAGGCTAGGCAAAGTGACAGTGTTGCAGGCTGCAGCAAGCAGGAGGAAGCATTTCCTCAGTCTCCCCTCCCCCAGTGAGCAGACTGATGACTTCTTAGGCTAGACAAAGTGAAAGTGCTGCAGGCAGGAGGAAGCATTTCCTCAGTCTCCCCTCTCCCAGCCATCAGACTGATGACATCTCAGGCTGGGCAAACTGACAGTGTTGCACTCTACTGCAGGCAGGAGGAAGCATTCCCTCAGTCACCCCTCCCCCAGTGATCAGACTAATGACATATCAGGCTAGACTAAGTAACAGTGTGCTGCTGCTGCAAGCAGGAGGAGGCATTTCCTCAGTCTCCCATCCCTAAGTGATCAGACTGATGACATCTCAGGCTAAGCAGTGAAATTGTTATAGGCTGCTGCAGGCAGGAGGAAGAGTTTCCTCAGTCTCCCCTCCCCCAGTGATCAGACTGATGACATCTCAGGCTAGGCAAAGTGACAGTGTTGCAGGCTGCAGCAAGCAGGAGGAAGCATTTCCTCAGTCTCCCCTCCCCCAGTGAGCAGACTGATGACTTCTTAGGCTAGACAAAGTGAAAGTGCTGCAGGCAGGAGAAAGCATTTCCTCAGTCTCCCCTCATCTCAGGAGACATCATCTCAGGCTAGACAAAGTAACAGTGTTGCAGGCTGCTGCAGGCAGGAGGAATAATGTCCTCAGTCTCCCCTCCCCCAGTGATCAGACTGATAACATCTCAGGCTAGGCAAATTGACCGTTTTGCAGGGTGCTGCAGGCAGGAGGAAGCATTTCCTCAGTCTCCCCTCCCCAAGTGATCAGACTGATGACATCATCTCAGCCTAGGCAAAGTCTCAATGTTGCAGTCTGATCACTGAAGGAGGGGAGACTGAGGAAATGCTTCCTCCTGCCTGCAGCAGAATGATGACGTCACCCCAGCCTAGGCAAAGGACTGGAGCTCAGGGACGGCGTTTTGATGATGAAAGGTGGAACGTGGGCACCATAGGGTAGGCGTGGCATGTTTGGGGCACACTGTACAGGTTGTGGGTCACCGGCTGATACAATGGAAGGATTTTGGTGCAGAATAAAGATAACCTGTCATGTCGGACGTTATCCGGTCCTTACATTATTAGAACCATAACACATAGAAGGTGTCTCTGGGGGACCATTTAAATGAAAGTCACCCCTTCAGACCAACGCGTTTCACGTGACTTGCCGCACAATGCAGTAAAGCACAGGTGTTCTGCCCGGCTGCACCGACATTCCCTGATCTCCATCCTGGAGTGTGCACCAATGAGGGTCCAATACACAGATCAGGGCAGACTGCACTATGATCCATGAATCGGATCCCCATGGATGTAGACTGTGGGCCAGATCCACGTACCTCGGCGCATCTTTCCGCCGGGTGCAGCGTATCTAAGATACACTACGCCGCAGTAACTTAATTTTTTTTCTAATCCTCAAAGAATTTGCGCCGTAAGTTATGGCAGCGTAGTGTATCTTTGGCGGCGTAAGGGCGCGGAATTCAAAAGGATGTAATGGGGGCGTTTATGTAAATACGCATGCGCCGTCCGTGGGGGTATCCCAGTGCGCATGCTCGAAATGAAACCGGAACAAGCCAATGTTCTAAGACGGTGACGTCATTCTACGCAAATCCCTATTCGCGAACGACTTACGCAAACAACGTAAAAAATTCAAAATGCGACGCGGGAACGACGGCCATACTTAACATTGAGTACGCCTCATAATAGCAGGGGTAACTATACGCCGGAAAAAGCCGAACGCAAACGACGTAAAAAAATGCGCCGGCCGGACGTACGTTGGTAGATCGCCGTATCTAGCTAATTTGCATACTCAATGCGGAATTCGACGGAAACGCCACCTAGCGGCGCACCTAAGATCCGACGGCGTACTAAGACGTACGCCTGTCGGATCGATCCGAGATGCCGTCGTATCTTGTTTTGTAGATACAAAACAAAGATACGACGCGCAAAATTTGAAATTACGCGGCGTATCAAGAGATACGCCGGCGTAATTCTTTTGTGGATCTGGCCCTATGTGTGGAGATCTGTGCCTGTTGGTGCAGCCGGCCAGAACACCCGTGTGTGGGTGAAAAACGTCCCTTCTCATGGGCTGGGCTGCTGTTAGAAATCACAGGGCCCCCCGTACAGCCGACCTGACGGGCTCAATAGCCTCAAAGAATATAAATCCGGCTTGTGTGCCCCAAAGATGTCTTTGCAAGCCCAGATATTACCTTGTAATAGTAGCAGTGTTTTTGCAGAGAACATATCTGTGGGAGGGGCCCAGGAGGCTCCACCCACTACAGGAAACGACATGAGGGGCGGATGACAAGACCAGTAACCCTATACAAGGAGAGAAAGAGCAGAGCTGTGGGAGGTGCCCAGCAGGCTCCACCTACTACATAAGGGGGGCGGAGACAAGACCAGTCCCCCTGCACAAGGAGACAGAGAGCAGAGCTGTGGGAGGGGCCCAGGAGGCTCCACCCACTACAGGAAACGACACGAGGGGGCGGAGACAAGACCAGTCACCCTGCACAAGGAGAGAGCGCAGCAGTGAGCGGTCTTTATCACAGGAAGTCTCACACTGGATTACTGCACAGATCTGGAAGAAATACACAAAGGGCTAGATTCAGGTACCTGCGCTTGATCTTACGGTGGCGCAGCGTATCGTATTTACGCTACGCCGCCGCAACTTACAGGAGAAAGTGCAGTATTCACCAAGCACTTGCTCCGTAAGTTGCGACGGCATAGCGTAAATGGGGCTGGCATAAGCCCGCGTAATTCAAATGTGGAAGGGGGGGCGTGTTTTATGTTAATATGTGATGACCTGACGTAATTGACGTTTTGTACGAACGGCGCATGCGCTGTCCGTGTACATATCCCAGTGTGCATTGCTCCCAAGTACGCCGCAACGACGTATTGGTTTCGACGTGAACGTAAATGACGTCCCGCCCTATTCGCGAACGACTTATGCAAACGACGTAAAAAATTCAAAAATCGAAGCGGGAACGACGTCCATACTTAACATTGCGTGCGCCTCATAGAAGCAGGAGCAACGTTACGCCGAAAAAGCCTTACGCAAACGACATAAAAAACTACCGCCGGGCGCACGTACGTTTGTGAATCGGCGTATCTAGGTAATTTGCATACTCTACGCCGAAAACCACGGAAGCGCCACCTAGCGACCAGCGTGAGAATGCACCCTAAGATACGATGGCGTAAGAGACTTACGCCAGTTGGATCTTAGGCTAATGTCGGCGTATCTTGCTTTCTGAATACAGAAAGAAGATACGCCGGCGCAGATTTGAATTTACGCGGCGTATCTATGGATACGCTGGCGTAAATTCTCTCTGAATCCGGCCCAAAGAGTACGCCGAGATTCCGGAAGAATACACGGGATGGACGGATTCCCATGATATTCGCTGAAGTTCACCTTTTTCCACGCCCCGCCCACATTATAGCTGAAAGACGGATACAGCGCGGGCTTAAATTGCGGGGAGAGCGTCCCTGTACTGTACGTCCTTCTGTGATCGCCGAGTCCATGACACTCCGCTGATCAAAGGTCAAAGGGCCAATCACAGCAGGCCCTTTACCACGTGATCAGCTGTCAGCCAATCGCAGAAATAAACAGATGGCGGTTATCCTTTTTTTCCCTTCACGCCGTCAAAATGAAGGAAAAAAAGCAGTGGCTCCGATTAGAGGGACATCTGTCCCCTTAATGCCCGAATGTGCTGCAAATCAGTGCCATCAGCGGCCACCAGTGCCCATCAGTGATGCCTATCAGTGTCGCCCACCATTGCCACCTATCAGTGCCCACCACTGCCACCCACCAGTGCTGCCAATCAGTGCCTCATCATCAGTGCTGCCTGCCTATCAGTGTCGCCCACCAGTGCCACCTATCAGTGCTGCCAATCAGCGCCCATCAGTGCCTCATCATCAGTGCTGCCTATCAGTGTCGCCCACCAGTGCCACATATCAGTGCTCATCAGTGCTGCCAATCAGTGCCCCCTATCAGTGCCTTGTCATCAGTGCTGCCTATCAGTGTCCACCTGTGCCACCTATCAGTGCCCATTAGTGCCTTGTTATCAGTGCTGCCTATCAGTGTCGACCACTAGTGCCACCTATCAGTGCCCACCAGTGCCACCTATCAGTGCCCATCAGTGCTGCCAATCAGTGCCTCATCATCGGTGCTGCCTATCAGTGTCACCCACCAGTGCCACCTATAATGGCCCCCAATCAGTGCCCATCAGTGCTGTCAATCAGTGCCCACCAGTGTCACCTATCAGTGCCCATCAGTGACTCATCATCAGTGCTACCTATCAGTGTGGCTCAACAGTGTCACATATCAGTGCCCACCATTGCCGCCTATCAGTGCTCATCAGTGCCGCCAATCAGTGCCCACTAATAGTGCCCATCAGTGCTACCAATCAGTGCCTCATTATCAGTGCTGCCTATAAGTGTCGCACACCAGTGCCACATATCAGTGCCCACCAGTACTGCCGATCACTGCCCACCAGTGCCACCTATCAGTGCCACCTTTCAGTGCTGCCAAGCAGTGCATCATCATCAGTGCTGCCTGTCAATGCCGCTTCTCTTTGCCCCTATCAGTGCCCATTAGTGCCACATATCAGTGCCGCCTCATCAGTGCTCATCAGTGAAGGAGAACAATTACCTGTTTGCAAAAATTTGAATATTGAAGGGGTTAATAATGAATATTCCGATTCTTGCATTAGCCCGGTAATGACCGGTTCTCTTTACTGTGATGTCATAACTTTGCATTACCCGTAGGTGGTGATTATTTATACAATTTATAGGACGTCACCATGGCAATTGCATCACATCCCGCTCCGGTCGCCAGGGAAACCATATAAATTGCGATCTGCGACAGTAACTAAGTGACTCCGCCTCCGCGTCTCTATGTATAATGTGGGGTGGGGGGGGAGGTGGTTGCTGTGCGTTTTGTCACAGTTCGCCCCTTTTTATGACACTAATTTCTGTTCATGTCGTTTTATGTTCACAAAAGTTCTAAGGTCCTCTGATGTCATCAAGACCAACGCAGGGCCCCGCAGCCCTTCATTGGACGTGAGGATTCCGAGGGGCCGTCCACCGCCTCCCCCAGGGCAAAACTAGCTAAACTACACCACAAAAAACAGTCACATCCCAAACAAGAAAGACTAAATCATTTAAGCTTTTCAAGTAGCTAAAAGAGTGAAATTTAAAATCAAAACCTAACCGCCAACACGATGGTCATATTGCACAACACTTCAGAATGCAACCGTAATATAAAATAAAATATAAAATAAAATGACAAAATTAAAATAAAATAATATAATAAAAGTAAAAAATAAAATTAAAGGTAAAATATAACAATAATGTATAAAATTAAATACAAAAAATTAAATTAAACATAATATAAAATAAAAAAAAATAAAAAAAAATTACAAATTCAAAATACTGTATAAAATAAAACATTTAAAGTAAAAAAAAAAAAAAATACACCAGAAAAAGGGAAAAAAACACTCAAATACAATGGCCCGGATTCACATACATCGGCGCATATTTATGCCGCCGTAGCGTATCTAATATACGCTATGCCGACGCAGCGCAGAGAGGCAAGCACATAATTCACAAAGCACTTGCCTCCCAAACTGCGCTGGGTTTCCTCGGCGTAATCCGGCGTAGGTGGAAGTGGGTGTGACCCATGCTAATGAGGCGTGACCCCATGCAAATGATCGGCCGAGCGCCAGACAGATACGAATAATGAACGGCGCATGCGCCCCCCCCGTGGACGCATCCCAGTGCGCATGCTCAGAATCACGTCGGAACGAATGCCTAAAATACGACGGATCACTGCCTACGACGTGAACGTAATCTACGCCCAGCCCTATTCACGTCCAACGTAAACGACGTAAAATACGACGGCTGTTCCCTGGTCCATACCTTTGCATGGGTTGCGCCTCATATATGGGGAATAACTTTACGCCGGACGTACGACTTACGCAAACCGCGTATATTATGCGCCGGGCGCAAGTACGTTCGTGAATCGGCGTATCTCCCTCATTTGCATATGTGCATAGAAAATCAATGGGAGCGGCAAATGCGCCCGGCGTAAATATGCGCCCACGATACGCCGGCGTAGGCAAGTTACGTCGGTCGGATGAAGCCTATTTTTAGGCGTATCTCAGATTGTGGGCACGGCGCACAGATACGACGGCGCATAGTTACACTTACGCGGCGTATCTCGAGATACGTTGGCGTAAGTGCTTTGTGAATCTGGGCCTTAGTAGGCAAGATTGAATAAAGACAATAGTCCATCCAAACTGCTAGCCAAACTACACCCCAAAACAGTCACGTCCTAAACAAAAAATAAATAAATAACTTTAGCTTTTCAAGTAGCTAAAAGATGGTCATATTGCAAACACTTCAGAATGCAACCATAATAAAAAAGAAATGAAATATAAAATAAAATGATAAATTAAAATACAATATTATAAAATAAAAATGAATGAATGAAAGATAAAATATAATAATATAAAATAAATTAAATATAAAATAAAATGACAAATTCAAATATAATAATATAAAATGAAAGATAAAATATAATAATACAAAATAAATGAAATATAAAATAAAATGACAAATTCAAATATAATAAAATAAAATGAAAGATGAAATATAATAATATCAAATAAATAAAATATAAAATAAAATGACAAATTCAAATATAATAATATAAAATAAAATGAAAGATAAAATATAATAATATCAAATAAATGAAATATAAAATAAAATGACAAATGAAAATATAATAATATAAAATAAAATGAAAGATGAAATAATAATATCAAATAAATGAAATATAAATAAAAATGACAAATGGAAATATAATAATATAAAATAAAATGAAAGATAAAATATAATAATATCAAATAAATAAAATAAAAAATAAAATGACAAATTGAAAAAAAACGCAGTTACAAAGCGGGATAAAACGTTGTCTCTGAACGGCCGTCTACACCCCGCCCCTCTGAGGTCAATCGCAATCTAGAGTTGCGTCTGACCCGCGTTCCAAACGCACGCCAAACGCAGAACAATGTGCACAAGCCATGAATCTACTTTCATTCCCCCGTTGGGGAAATATTGTTCTCAGTTCCTCGGTGGCGTCCATGGGATTGCGGCCTGAAAATTATTTACCAACAGCGACCTGAAATGAAATAACTGCAAATACCGGAAGCTGAGGGGGGGGGATGGGGTCACTCCGGGTTATCACACTGTACACATTGCTCCCTGTTCAATATATAGAATCTACTGTTATTACCCCCCCCCCCCATACACACCTCTGTCTGTGTCACGTGTCCCCAGCTGTCACCAGAACATTAGTCACTCACTTCCTCCTAACCGTCCGGTGTGTCCGGGCAACTGCTGTGCAATCCACACACAGGAATGATTGGACACGTCACCCATCCAGCAACAAAGGCTGCAACTCTACAACACACATTACTAGTGTGACACCCGGACACCCACCTTCCACAATCCAACCCCGGACACCCACCTTCCACAATCCAACCCCGGACACCCACCTTCCACAATCCAACCCCGGACACCCACCTTCCACAATCCAACCCCGGACACCCACCTTCCACAATCCAACCCCGGACACCCACCTTCCACAATCCAACCCCCGGACACCCACCTTCCACAATCCAACCCCGGACACCCACCTTCCACAATCCAACCCCGGACACCCACCTTCCACAATCCAACCCCGGACACCCACCTTCCACAATCCAACCCCGGACACCCACCTTCCACAATCCAACCCCGAACACCCACCTTCCACAATCCAACCCCGGACACCCACCTTCCACAATCCAACCCCGGACACCCACCTTCCACAATCCAACCCCGGACACCCACCGTCCACAATCCAACCCCCGACACCCACCTTCCACAATCCAACCCCGGACACCCACCTTCCACAATCCAAAACCCACCTTCCACAATCCAATCCCGGACACCCACCTTCCACAATCCAACCCCGGACACCCACCTTCCACAATCCAACCCCAGACACCCACCTTCCACAATCCAACCCCGGACACCCACCTTCCAAAATCCAACCCCGGACACCCACCTTCCACAATGCAACCCCGGACACCCGCCTGCCATAATCCAACACCCACCTTCCACAATCCAACCCCGGACACCCGCCTGCCACAATCCAACCCTGGACACCAACCTTCCACAATCCAACCCCGGACACCCACCTTCCACAATCCAACACCGGACACCCGCCTTCTACAATCCAACCCCGGACACCCGCCTTCCACAATCCAACCCCCGGACACCCACCTTCCACAATCCAACACCGGACACCCACCTTCCATAATCCAACCCCGGAGACCCACCTTCCACAATCCAACCCCGGACACCCACCTTCCACAATCCAACCCCGGACACCCGCCTTCCACAATCCAACCCCGGACACCCACCTTCCACAATTCAACCCCGGACACCCACCTTTCACAATCCAACCCCGGACACCCACCTTCCACAATCCAACCCCGGACACCCACCTTCCACAATCCAACACCGGACACCCACCTTCCACAATTCAACCCCGGACACCCACCTTCCACAATCCAACACCCACCTTCCACAATCCAACCCCGGACACCCACCTTCCACAATCCAACCCCGGACACCCACCTTCCACAATCCAACACCCACCTTCCACAATCCAACCCCGGACACCCACCTTCCACAATCCAACCCCGGACACCCACCTTCCACAATCCAACCCCGGACACCCACCTTCCACAATCCAACACCCACCTTCCACAATCCAACCCCGGACACCCACCTTCCACAATCCAACCCCGGACACCTACCTTCCACAATCCAACACCCACCTTCCACAATCCAACCCCGGACACCCACCTTCCACAATCCAACCCCGGACACCCACCTTTCACAATCCAACCCCGGACACCCACCTTCCACAATCCAACACCCACCTTCCACAATCCAACCCCGGACACCCACCTTCCACAATCCAACCCCGGACACCCACCTTCCACAATCCAACCCCGGACACCCACCTTCCACAATCCAACACCCACCTTCCACAATAACCCCGGACACCCACCTTCCACAATCTAACCCCGGACACCCACCTTCCACAATCCAACACCCACCTTCCACAATCCAACCCCGGACACCCACCTTCCACAATCCAACCCCGGACACCCACCTTCCACAATCCAACACCCACCTTCCACAATAACCCCAGACACCCACCTTCCACAATCTAACCCCGGACACCCACCTTCCACAATCCAACACCCACCTTCCCCAATCCAACCCCGGACACCCACCTTCCCCAATCCAACCCCGGACACCCACCGTCCACAATCCAACCCCCGACACCCACCTTCCACAATCCAACCCCGGACACCCACCTTCCACAATCCAACCCCGGACACCCACCTTCCACAATCCAAAACCCACCTTCCACAATCCAATCCCGGACACCCACCTTCCACAATCCAACCCCGGACACCCACCTTCCACAATCCAACCCCGGACACCCACCTTCCACAATCCAACCCCGGACACCCACCTTCCACAATCCAACCCCAGACACCCACCTTCCACAATCCAACCCCGGACACCCACCTTCCAAAATCCAACCCCGGACACCCACCTTCCACAATGCAACCCCGGACACCCGCCTGCCATAATCCAACACCCACCTTCCACAATCCAACCCCGGACACCCGCCTGCCACAATCCAACCCTGGACACCAACCTTCCACAATCCAACCCCGGACACCCACCTTCCACAATCCAACACCGGACACCCGCCTTCTACAATCCAACCCCGGACACCCGCCTTCCACAATCCAACCCCGGACACCCACCTTCCACAATCCAACCCTGGACACCCGCCTTCCACAATCCAACCCCGGACACCCACCTTCCACAATCCAACCCCGGACACCCACCTTCCACAATCCAACCCCGGACACCCACCTTCCACAATCCAACCCCGGACACCCACCTTCCACAATTCAACCCCGGACACCCACCTTCCACAATCCAAAACCCACCTTCCACAATCCAACCCCCGGACACCCACCTTCCACAATCCAACCCCGGACACCCACCTTCCACAATCCAACACCCACCTTCCACAATCCAACCCCGGACACCCACCTTCCACAATCCAACCCCGGACATTCACCTTCCACAATCCAACCCCGGACACCCACCTTCCACAATCCAACACCCACCTTCCACAATCCAACCCCGGACACCCACCTTCCCCAATCCAACCCCCGACACCCACCTTCCACAATCCAACCCCCGGACACCTACCTTCCACAGTCCAACCCCAGACACCCACCGTCCACAATCCAACCCCGCACACCCACCTTCCACAATCCAAAACCCACCTTCCACAATCCAACCCCGGACACCCACCTTCCACAATCCAACCCCGGACATCCACCTTCCACAATCCAACACCCACCTTCCACAATAACCCCGGACACCCACCTTCCACAATCTAACCCCGGACACCCACCTTCCACAATCCAACACCCACCTTCCACAATCCAACCCCGGACACCCACCTTCCACAATCCAACACCCACCTTCCACAATCCAACCCCGGACACCCACCTTCCACAATCCAACCCCGGACACCCACCGTCCACAATCCAACACCCACCTTCCACAATAACCCCGGACACCCACCTTCCACAATCCAACCCTGGACACACACCTTCCACAATCCAACCCCGGACACCCACCTTCCACAATCCAACCCCGGACACCCACCTTCCACAATCCAACCCTGGACACCCGCCTTCCACAATCCAACCCCGGACACCCACCTTCCACAATCCAACCCCGGACACCCACCTTCCACAATCCAACCCCGGACACCCACCTTCCACAATCCAACCCCGGACACCCACCTTCCACAATCCAAAACCCACCTTCCACAATAACCCCGGACACCCACCTTCCACAATCCAACCCTGGACACACACCTTCCACAATCCAACGCCGGAAACCTACCTTCCACAGTCCAACCCCAGACACCCACCGTCCACAATCCAACCCCCGACACCCACCTTCCACAATCCAACCCCGGACACCCACCTTCCACAATCCAAAACCCACCTTCCACAATCCAACCCCGGACACCCACCTTCCACAATCCAACCCCGGACACCCACCTTCCACAATCCAAAACCCACCTTCCACAATCCAACCCCCGGACACCCACCTTCCACAATCGAACCCCGGACACCCACCTTCCACAATCGAACCCTGGACACCCACCTTCCACAATCCAACCCCGGACACCCACCTTCCACAATCCAACCCCGGACACCCACCTTCCACAATCCAAAACCCACCTTCCACAATCCAACCCAGGACACCCACCTTCCACAATCTAACCCCGGACACCCACCTTCCACAATCTAACCCCGGACACCAACCTTCCACAATCCAACCCCGGACACCCACCTTCCACAATCCAACCCACGGACACCCACCTTCCACAATCCAACACCCACCTTCCACAATCCAACCCCCGCACACCCACCTTCCACAATCCAACCCCCGCACACCCACCTTCCACAATCCAACCCCCGACACCCACCTTCCACAATCCAACCCCGGACACCCACCTTCCACAATCCAACCCTGGACACCCACCTTCCACAATCCAACCCTGGACACCCACCTTCCACAATCCAACACCCGCACACCCACCTTCCACAATCCAACCCCCGACACCCACCTTCCACAATCCAACCCCGGACACCCACCTTCCACAATCCAACCCCGGACACCCACCTTCCACAATCCAACCCCCGACACCCACCTTCCACAATCCAACCCCGGACACCCACCTTCCACAATCCAACACCCACCTTCCACAATCCAACCCCGGACACCCACCTTCCACAATCCAACCCTGGACACCCACCTTCCACAATCCAACCCCGGACACCCACCTTCCACAATCCAACACCCACCTTCCACAATCCAACCCCGGACACCCACCTTCCACAATCCAACCCCGGACACCCACCTTCCACAATCCAACCCCGGACATCCACCTTCCACAATCCAACACCGGACACCCACCTTCCACAATCCAACCCCGGACACCCACCTTCCACAATCCAACCCCGGACACCCACCTTCCACAATCCAACCCCGGACACCCACCTTCCACAATCCAACTCCGGACACCCACCTTCCACAATCCAACCCCCGGACACCCACCTTCCACAATCCAACCCCAGACACCCACCTTCCACAGTCCAACCCCAGACACCCACCTTCCACAATCCAACCCCGGACACCCACCTTCCACAATCCAACCCCGGACACCCACCTTCCACAATCCAAACCCGGACACCCACCTTCCACAATCCAACCCCGACCCACCTTCCACAATCCAACCCCGGACACCCACCTTCCACAATCCAACCCCGGACACCCACCTTCCACAATCCAACCCCGGACACCCACCTTCCACAATCCAACCCCGGACACCCGCCATCCACAATCCAACCCCGGACACCCACCTTCCACAATCCAACCCCGGACACCCACCTTCCACAATCCAACCCCGGACACCCACCTTCCACAATCCAAACCCGGACACCCACCTTCCACAATCCAACCCCGACCCACCTTCCACAATCCAACCCCGGACACCCACCTTCCACAATCCAACCCCGGACACCCACCTTCCACAATCCAACCCCCGACACCCACCTTCCACAATCCAACCCCAAACACCCACCTTCCACAATCCAACACCCACCTTCCACAATCCAACCCCGGACACCCACCTTCCACAATCCAACACCCACCTTCCACAATCCAACCCCGGACACCCACCTTCCACAGTCCAACCCCAGACACCCACCTTCCACAATCCAACCCCCGACACCCACCTTCCACAATCCAAGCCCGGACACCCACCTTCCACAATCCAAAACCCACCTTCCACAATCAAACCCCCGGACACCCACCTTCCACAATCCAACCCCGGACACCCACCTTCCACAATCCAACCCCGGACACCCACCTTCCACAATCCAACCCCCGGACACCCACCTTCCACAATCCAACCCCCGGACACCCACCTTCCACAATCCAACCCCGGAAACCCACCTTCCACAATCCAACCCCGGAAACTCACCTTCCACAATCCAACCCCGGACACCCACCTTCCACAATCCAACCGCGGACACCCGCCTTCCACAATCCAACCCCCGGACACCCGCCTGTCACAATACAACCCCGGACACCCACCTTCCACAATCCAACCCCGGACACCCACCTTCCACAATCCAACCCCGGACACCCACCTTCCACAATCCAACCCCGGACACCCACCTTCCACAATCCAACTCCGGACACCCACCTTCCACAATCCAACCCCCGGACACCCACCTTCCACAATCCAACCCCAGACACCCACCTTCCACAGTCCAACCCCAGACACCCACCTTCCACAATCCAACCCCGAACACCCACCTTCCACAATCCAACCCCGGACACCCACCTTCCACAATCCAACCCCGGACACCCGCCTTCCACAATCCAACCCCGAACACCGACCTTCCACAATCCAAAACCCACCTTCCACAATCAAACCCCCGGACACCCACCTTCCACAATCCAACCCCGGACACCCACCTTCCACAATCCAACCCCGGACACCCACCTTCCACAATCCAACCCCCGGACACCCACCTTCCACAATCCAACCCCCGGACACCCACCTTCCACAATCCAACCCCGGAAACCCACCTTCCACAATCCAACCCCGGAAACTCACCTTCCACAATCCAACCCCGGACACCCACCTTCCACAATCCAACCGCGGACACCCGCCTTCCACAATCCAACCCCCGGACACCCGCCTGTCACAATCCAACCCCGGACACCCACCTTCCACAATCCAACCCCGGACACCCACCTTCCACAATCCAACCCCGGACACCCACCTTCCACAATCCAACCCCGGACACCCACCTTCCACAATCCAACTCCGGACACCCACCTTCCACAATCCAACCCCCGGACACCCACCTTCCACAATCCAACCCCAGACACCCACCTTCCACAGTCCAACCCCAGACACCCACCTTCCACAATCCAACCCCGGACACCCACCTTCCACAATCCAACCCCGGACACCCACCTTCCACAATCCAACCCCGGACACCCACCTTCCACAATCCAACCCCGAACACCCGCCTTCCACAATCCAAACCCGGACACCCACCTTCCACAATCCAACCCCGGACACCCGCCTTCCACAATCCAACCCCGAACACCCACCTTCCACAATCCAACCCCGGACACCCACCATCCACAATTCAACCCCGGACACCCACCTTCCACAATCCAACCCCGGACACCCACCTTCCACAATCCAACCCCGGACACCCACCTTCCACAATCCAACCCCGGAAACTCACCTTCCACAATCCAACCCCGGACACCCACCTTCCACAATCCAACCCCGGACACCCACCTTCCACAATCCAACCCCGGACACCCACCTTCTACAATCCAACCCCGGACACCAACCTTCCACAATCCAACCCCGGACACCCACCTTCCACAATCCAACCCCGGACACCCACCTTCCACAATCCAACCCCGGAAACTCACCTTCCACAATCCAACCCCGGACACCCACCTTCCACAATCCAACCCCGGACACCCACCTTCCACAATCCAACCCCGGACACCCACCTTCTACAATCCAACCCCGGACACCCGCCATCCACAATCCAACCCCGGACACCCGCCATCCACAATCCAACCCCGGACACCCGCCTTCCACAATCCAACACCCACCTTCCACAATCCAACCCCCGGACACCCACCTTCCACAATCCAACCCCCGGACACCCACCTTCCACAATCCAACCCCGGACACCCACCTTCCACAATCCAACCCCGGACACCCACCTTCCACAATCCAACCCCGGACACCCACCTTCCACAATCCAACCCCGGACACCCACCTTCCACAATCCAACCCCGGACACCCACCTTCCACAATCCAACCCCGGACACCCACCTTCCACAATCCAACCCCGGACACCCACCTTCCACAATCCAACCCCGGACACCCGCCATCCAAAATCCAACCCCGGAAACTCACCTTCCACAATCCTTCAATTAAAAAACCGCCCTCTATTGACTTCAATGAAAAAACGCCCCCTATTGACTTCAATGCAAAATCTCGTCCCACATCCGATTGACTTAAATTAAAAAACGCCAACCACATTAACCACTTAAGGACCGCCTAACGCCGATATACGTTGGCAGAATGGCATGGCTGGGCTCAATCACGTACCTTTACGTCCTCTTTAAGTGCCCGGCTGTGGGTCGCTCTTGACCGCGGCCGCGGGACCCGCAGACCTGATCGCCGCCGGAGTCCCACGATCTTCACAGTGGCAGTGTCACTGATCGTCTGTTCCCTGATATAGGGAAAGACGTGCATTTTTAAAGGCCCTTTTCGCTGTGAAAATGACAATGGTCCCAAAAATGTGTCAAAATTGTCCGAAATGTCCGCCATAATGTCGCAGTCACGAAAAAAAATCGCTGATCACCGCCATTAGTAGTAAAAAAAAAAATAATAATAAAAATGCAATAAAACTATCCCCTATTTTGTAGACGCTATACATTTTGCGCAAACCAATCATTAAACGCTTATTGCGATGTTTTCTACCAAAAATATGTAGAAGAATACGTATCGGCCTAAACTGAGGAAAAAATATGTTTTTTTATATCTTTTTTGGGGATATTTATTATAGCAAAAAGTAAAAAATATTGAATTTTTTTCAAAAATGTCGCTCTATTTTTGTTTATAGCGCAAAAAATAAAGGGCTAGATTCAGATAGCCCGCCGTAACTTTGTGCGGGCGTAGCGTATCTCAGTTAAGCTACGCCGCCGTAACTTAGTGAGGCAGGTTCTGTATTTACCAAGAACCTGCGTTCTAAGTTATGGCGGCGTAGCGTAAATCTGCCGGCGTAAGCGCGCCTAATTAAAATTGTGAAGAGGTAGGCGTGTTTTACGGAAATAAAACATGACCCCACGTAAATTACGTTTTTGACTAACGGCGCATGCGCCGTCCGTGAACGTAACCCAGTGCGCATGCTCCAAATTAACCAGCAAAAAGCCAATGCTTTCGACGTGAATGTAAATTACGCACAGCCCTATTCGCGAACGACTTATGCAAACGACGTAGTCGACGGAAAATTCGATGCTGGCCCGACGTCCATACTTAACATAGGATACGCCTCATATAGCAGGGGTAACTTTAAGCCGGAAAAAGCCTAACGTAAACGACGTAAAAAAATGCGCCGGGCGGACGTACGTTTCTGAATCGGCGTATCTACCTAATTTGCAAATTCCTCGCGTAAATCGACGGAAGCGCCACCTAGCGGCCAGCGTAAATATGCAACTAAGATACGACTGGCGTAAGAGACTTACGCCAGTCGGATCTTAGCCAAATTCCGGCGTATCTTGTTTTCTGAATACAGAAAAAAGATACGCCGGAGCATCCTAGAAGTTACGCGGCGTATCAATAGATACGCCAGCGTAACTTCTTTCTGAATCTACCCCATTACCGCAGAGGTGATCAAATACCACCAAAAGAAAGCTCTATTTGTGGGGGAAAAAGGACGACAATTTTATTTGGGAGCCACGTCGCACAACCGCGCAATGGTCAGTTAAAGCAACGCAGTGCAGAATCGCAATAAGGGGCCTGGTCCTTTACCTGCATATTGGTCCGGGTCTTAAGTGGTTATTGCATTTAAACATTATTTTTTTTAAAACTGATCATTTCAGTTTCAGTTTCAGTTTTCGGGCAAAGTGCATCCTAAATTTTCGGTTGCGGTCCAGAATTTTGATGCACCACTAGCAGGGACCAGCTGAATTTCAATCCATGCATGGACAGGCTGGTTGCACAACACCCATCTTACTGCATGCACTGATTTGATTGATTTCAATAGGAAATGCATCAAGCAAAAGTGCAAAAAGGTGTAAATCCAGCCCTTTGGGGCGGTTCGGAGGACCCAGTCACACCATATGCGTTGGGCTGAGCTGCACAGATTGCCCGGGGGTCCTATGAGTTCAGTTCCCGTCACTAAACGGCCGTGGTGCCTGCTGAAGGAATGTAGGGCATGCATCTTTTTCAACGCAGAGTATTGTGAAGCATCCCACTGCGGAGAATAAAAGAGAAATGAAATATCATTATTTGACATTTCAATAAAGGAAGAAAGGAAACAATGCAATGCGTCATTTACGAGGCATCAGCGCCGCTCCCTTCATAGTATAATGCGGTCCCTGGAGGGAAGGAGCTCTTGCAGTTGGAGTGTGATTCCTGGTCCTTATTTTTCATTGGTTGGTTGTCCTATGTCTGGCCTGTAGGATGCTAGTATTAGGGGAGTCTGTATTGAGACACATGTGGGGGGATACAAAACACAGAGATAACGCAATAGCCAAATGTTTCAAACATAAGAATTTGGCTGGTAAACTCACCGCTCTACTGACTAGATACTAAGTTACAGTGCAGTAACTACCGTGTTTCCCCGAAAGTAAGACATCCCCTGAAAATAAGACCTACCTACAGTTTTGCCTCTCGCTGAAATATAAGGCATCCCCCCGAAAATAAGACCTCCCCGATAATAAGGCCCCCCGAAGCTACTGTAACTCTGTACCCTGGACCATAGCGGCGGGCGCCGCCACGCAGCTCACTATTGGCCGCAGCGCAGACGGAGCAGACAAGAAGTGCGTGGTCTCTTTTCATCAGAGAGCCCGCGCCGCCACCAGGAACGAGCCGCCGCCTGCTGCTCGCTCTGCCCTGACGGAGTCTGGCCGACTCACAATTAGACAGTGAGGCCCAGATTCTCGTAGAGTTACGCCAACGTATCTCCAGATACGCTGTCGTAACTCTGAGTCCGAGCCGTCGTATCTATGCGCCTGATTCTTAGAATCAGTTACGCATAGATTTGTATTAGATTCGACCGGCGTAAGTCTCTTACGCCGTCGTATCTTAACTGCATATTTACGCTGGCCGCTAGGGGCGTGTACGCTGATTTACGCCTAGAAATATGTAAATCAGCTAGATACACAAATTCACGAACGTACGCCCGGCCGACGCAGTACAGATACGCCGTTTACGTTAGGCTTTTCCCGGCGTAAAGTTACCCCTGCTATATGAGGCGTAGATGCGGCGTACCAAAGTTAAGTATGGACAACGATCCCGCGTCGAATTTTTAAAATGTTACGTCGTTTGCGTAAGTCGTTCGCGAATAGGGCTGGGCGTAATTTACGTTCACGTTGAAAGCATTGGCTTCTTGCGGGTTAATTTGGAGCATGCGCACTGGGATACTTTCACGGACGGCGCATGCGCCGTTCGTAAAAAGCGTCATTTACGTGGGTCACATAAAATTTACATAACACACGCCCACATCTACCACATTTGAATTAGGCGGGCTTACGCAGGCCTATTTACGCTACGCCGCCGCAACTTTCGTTTGAGAATACGGCACTTGCCTGTCAAAGTTGCGGAGGCGTAACGTAAATAGGATACGTTACGCCCTCACAAAGTTACGCGATTCTACGTGAATCCGGGCCTGAGTAGCGCGGAGCAGGAGTCGGGCACATCGTGTGGACACACAGGGGTGACTGAGGTAGGGGGGGAATGTCTGATAAAGGGGTGGGGGGGGTGTCTGGTGAAGGTGTCCACTGGCACAGGGGTGGGGGAGGGGGAATCACTTAAAATTACATTTGTTCAACAATAAATGTGTACCGTATTCTTCTTCATGGAAAAATAAGACATCCCCTGAAAATAGGACCTAGCGCATCTTTGGAAGCAAAAATTAATATAAGACACTGGCCCGGATTCAGAAAAATGAGCGCATCTTTCTGCGGGCGTAACGTATCTCAGATACGTTACGCCGCTGTAACTTTGGGCGCAAGTTCCGTATGCAGAAAGAACTTGCGCCCTTAGTTACGTCGGCGTAACGTAAAAAATTAGAAAAAAATAATATAAGACACTGGCCCGGATTCAGAAAGATGAGCGCATCTTTCTGCGGGTGTAACGTATCTCCGATACGTTACGCCGCTGTAACTTTGGGCGCAAGTTCCGTATGCAGAAAAAACTTGCGCCCTTAGTTACTGCGGCGTAACGTATGTGTGGCGGCGTAAGCCCGCCTAATTCAAATGGGGATGTTGTGGGCGTGTTTTATTTTAAATTTAGGATGACCCCCGCGTTTTTGAGTTTTTTTTTGAACGGCGCATGCGCCGTTCGTGAAATATCCCAGTGTGCATTACTCCAAAATACGCCGCAAGGACATATTGGATTCAACGTGAACGTAAATGACGTCCAGCCCTATTCGCGAACGACTTACGCAAACAACGTAAAATTTTCAAAACTCGGCGCGGGAACGACGACCATACTTAACATTAGCTATGCCTCATATAGCAGGGGTAACTATACGCCGAAAAAAAGCCTAACGTAAACGACGTGGAAAAAAATGCGCCGGCGGGACGTACGTTTCTGAATCGGCGTTAATACCTCATTAGAATATTCCTCGCTGAACTATACGGCCTAGCGGCCAGCGTAAATATGCAGCCTAAGATACGACGGTGTAAGACTGTAACTGATTCTATGAATCAGGCGCATAGATACGACCGGCCCGCACTCAGAGATACGCCGTCGTATCCCCTATCTGAATCCGGGCCACTGTCTTATTTTCAGGGAAACAGGGTAGAACCTTCAGGGCCCCCCAGTGCAAGAAACCATGAATGTCACAGAACACCCATCCTCCGCTTGAGTGTCTCCGTCAGTACACTCCTTCCTCCGATCTGGATCCTCGGATATCACATATTATAGCCATATAGTGTAACCAAGAACCAGACGAGACTAGCTCACTTACGAACTGAACATGGAACTGTTTATTGAAACACATGTAACAACAGATATCCACTCAGGGACAATGCCCCCTCCCTTGGATTCAGGATGAGGTAAACTGTCCAATCGGCAATAAGGAGCACACAGGTATTCAACATTTGAACAATTCAAATGTAAGGAAAACAGCAAACAGTCCACAACCATATGAGACAATATACAATATATATATACATATATACCAGGGCTCGACAAATCCGGGTCGCCAGGTCGCCATGGCGACTAGAAATAGGGTCCTGGCGACTTGGCTTGGAAGGGGGGCATCTGGCGGTGAGCCGTTGGTATTACAAGTTATTACCACCAGATGTGTAAGCTGGCGCCATCTGGTGGTGGCCGTTGGTATTACAAGTTAAGCATTACAAGTTAAACAGCAATTCTAATGTAATTTTTCACTATTTTTCACTATTTTCACTGCCTTCTTCTTCCCTCTAATTAGAACCCCCAAACATTATATATATTTTTTATCCTAAACACCCTAGAGAATAAAATGGCGATCGTTGCAATACTTTCTGTCACGCCGTATTTGCGCAGCGGTCTTACAAGCGCACTTTTTTGGGAAAAAATTACACTTTTTTTTAATTAAAAAATAAGACAACAGTAAAGTTATCCCCATTTTTTTTTTATATTATGAAAGATAATGTCACGCCGAGTAAATTCATACCCAACATGTCACGTTTCAAAATTGCGTCCCCTCGTGGAATGCCGACAAACTTTTACCCTTTAAAATCTTCATAGGCGACGTTTAAAAAAAAATCTACAGGTTGCATGTTTTGAGTTACAGAGGAGGTCTAGGGCTAGAATTATTGCTCTCGCTCTACCAATCGCGGCGATACCTCACATGTGTGGTTTGAACACCGTTTACATATGCGGGCGCTGCTCACGTATGTGTTCGCTTCTGCGCGCAAGCTCGTCGGGACGGGGCGCGTTTTCTGGCTCCTAACTTTTTTAGCTGGCTCCTAGATTCCAAGCAAATTTGTCAAATCCTGATATATACACAATATTCCAGTGTGGTTGTACAGTGAGTCTGACTAGCACAGATCAAACTGGGTTTCTCCGTCACCCTGTGCCCCGAATAGACCACCTTATTAGCAGGAAGGACTGTTGGAGGAATTCCCCCCTCCCCTTTCTGCCCTGCCCCCCAGTTTACAATCTAGGAATACAAATGCAAATATCCATCCTTTAATACATTTCTCACAAGACCGACACAAACAGTAGAACAATGGGATACAGCCACACCCCAAATGACCAAGCAAACAGTCCACAACAGTATGAGACAATATACAACATATATACAGTGAGCTAGATTCACGTAGCTCAGCGTATTGTTCTGCCGGCGTAGCGCGTCTCATATGCGCTACGCCGACGTAAAATAAGTAAAATAAAGCGCCCAGACCTTTATTCACAAGGATCTGGCGCCGTACGTTGCACCGGCGTAGTGTAACTAGGCGCGCGCGCATGTTCAGAGTCACGTCGCAAATATTTCCTAAGAAACGTCGGCTCAATGCTTTCGACGTGAACGTAACCTACGCCCAGCCCCATTCACGTACCACTTACGTAAAATTCGACGGCTGTTCCGACGTCCATACTTTAACATTGGCTGCGCCTCATATAGCAGGGGTAAGGTTACGCCGGACGTAAGCCTTACGTAAACGGCGTAGTGGGCGCAAGTACGTTTGTGAATCGGCGTATCTAGGTCATTTACATATTCTATGCGTAAATCTATGGAAGAGCCCCTAGCGGCACCCAAGATACAACGGCGTACTAACACTTACGTCGGTCGGAGGAAGCTGAAATTCAGGCGTATCTAGCTCCGTGAATAGCGCGCATAGATATGACGGCGCATCTACTGACTTACGCTGCGTATCAATAGATACCCCGACGTAAGAGCTACCTGAATCTAGCCTAGTTCCTGGCTTTTTTTCAGCAGGAACGCAGGGCAATGCAGTTCCGGCACCTCCAGAACTAAATGTATGCAATGGCAAGAGGTGATGGGGTGTGCTAGAGGGACTACTGATGCTGGCTGTTGGGGAATTTATTGTTTCTGGAGAGGATCTATTTTTGCGAAGGAAGGGGGTCTATTGTTGCCCCCCCGGTGTGCTGCGTCATTGGATATGATTGACGCGGAGCGAGCCAATGGCTGCGCAGCTTTCAATCAACCAATGAATGACCCGAGAAGCCGACCAAGGAGCCTGCGCATTCGAAGGGTCAGGTAAGTAAACGGGGGCTCGGGGGGGGGGGCGCTATTCCTCGGAAGTTTGTTCACCTTAATGCAAAGAATGCAATATTTTTTACTTTTTGCTATAATAAATATCCCTAAAAAAGATATAAAAAAACATTTGTTTTCCTCAGTTTAGGCCGATACGTATTCTTCTACCTATTTTTGGTAAAAAAAAAAAAAAAATTGCAATAAGCGTTCACCGATTGGTTTGCGCAAAATGTATAGCGTTTACATAATAGGGGGTAGTTTTATGGCATTTTTATTATTCATTTTTTTTTACTACTAATGGCGGCGATCAGCGTTTTTTTTTTGTGACTGCGACATTATGGCGGACACTTCGGACAATTTTGATACATTTTTGGGACCATTGTCATTTTCACAGCAAAAAGTGCTATAAAAATGCATTGTTTACTGTGAAAATGACAATTGCAGTTTAGGAGTTAACCACTAAGGGGCGCTGTAGGGGTTAAGTGTGACCTCATATGTGTTTCTAACTGTAGGGGGGCGGGGCTGATCTAAGGTAACCCTGCAGAGTTCCACAGCAGAGACTGGAGTATCTGTACATAGGGGGACAATAAGCCGTAAGCTCCATAGAGTTGGACTTTATGGCCACAAACATTTGTCCAAATAGTGAGAATCCAGTCCATACATCCAATCCATGTATATATCAGGGGCGGATCCAGAGTCTAGTCTCCGGAGGGGCACTACCAGAAAATATTTTTTTGGGGAGGCAATTTATCAGGGAAATCACTGGTTTCATGGTTGTTATGGTGTCAGGATGATTCAAGCGCATTGTTTCTATTATTACATTGTAATATAAAACACGTTGCGGAATGTCACTTGCCACGTCACCTGCCACATGTTGAGGATTGTCACTTGCCACGTCACATGCCACATGTTGAGGATTGTCACTTGCCATGTCACCTGCCACATGTTGCGGATTGTCACTTGCCACGTCACCTGCCACATGTTGCGGATTGTCACTTGCCACGTCACCTGCCACATGTTGCGGATTGTCACTTGCCACGTCACATGTTGCGGATTGTCACTTGCCACGTCACCTGCCACATGTTGAGGATTGTCACTTGCCACGTCACATGCCACATGTTGAGGATTGTCACTTGCCACGTCACATGCCACATGTTGAGGATTGTCACTTGCCACGTCACATGCCACATGTTGAGGATTGTCACTTGCCATGTCACCTGCCACATGTTGCGGATTGTCACTTGCCATGTCACCTGCCACATGTTGCGGATTGTCACTTGCCACGTCACCTGCCACATGTTGCGGATTGTCACTTGCCACGTCACCTGCCACATGTTGCGGATTGTCACTTGCCACGTCACCTGCCACATGTTGAGGATTGTCACTTGCCACGTCACATGTTGCGGATTGTCACTTGCCACGTCACCTGCCACATGTTGAGGATTGTCACTTGCCACGTCACATGCCACATGTTGAGGATTGTCACTTGCCACGTCACATGCCACATGTTGAGGATTGTCACTTGCCACGTCACATGCCACATGTTGAGGATTGTCACTTGCCATGTCACCTGCCACATGTTGCGGATTGTCACTTGCCATGTCACCTGCCACATGTCGCGGATTGTCACTTGCCACAAGTTGCAGAATGTCACTTGCCTGCCACTAGATGCAGATTGTCACTTGCCACGTCACCTGCCACACGTTGCGGATTGTCACTTGCAGCAGAGAGATGATGTAATTTCTCTGCTGCCTGCACAGTGAGGGCGGAGGTTACTGCAGGGATGCAGGGCGGGCGCGGGGCGATGAGAGATGATGTCATCTTTCCGCTCCCCCGGGCTTGTTGATTGGCCAGCTCACCCACAGAGCACAGAGTCAACCAGCTGACCGCCCACTCTCTGACTCTCACTCGCTGCGGAGCCGCCCGCTCAGACTCTCTGGCGCCCGCGAATTCCGCAGCAAAAACTAATTTCTCGGGGGGGCAAGTGCCCTGTTGCCCCCCCGGGATCAGCCCCTGGTATATATCAGAATTAATATCAAACCCAATTCTGACAGATAACACTATTTCCATAATATAATTCATGATGGGGTCATATAAGTAATTGCGGCGGGGAGTTCCCTAGACAGACCACTGATTAATAAGTGATCAGGCCTGGTAAGCACTGACCACATTCACCAATGAGTAACAATCTGTGGCTTTTGTTCTCAATATAAATCACATCGGATAAAGTAGCCGTGACCCCGAACCAGAGGACAAATAGTTTGCTGTATGGACTTTGTGCCGCTTATTATTGGCAAGAAAATCCTTGTTTTCCCCTTTTATTTCCAAACTTAAAGGGGTTGTAAAGGTAAAAAAAAAAATGTTTTGCCAATATGTGATCTCTATCCTATATAGATCGTGAATATAGTTGTTATTACTTCTTAAAAGATTTAGGGCCAGATTCAAGTACACTAGCGGCGACGTAACGTATCCCGTTTACGTTACACCGCCGCAAGTTTTCAGCGTAAGTGCCTGATTCACAAAGTCATGTCCGGCGCAAGCCCGCCCAATTCAAATGGGGCGTGTACCATTTAAATTAGGCGCGCTCCCGCGCCGGACATACTGCGCATGCTCCGTTAGGAAATTCCCGCCGTGCTTTGCGCGAAGTGACGTCATTTTTTGAACGGCGACGTGCGTAACGTACTTTCGTGTTCCCGGGCGTCTTACGCAAAAAAAAAAAAAATTTGAAATTCGAAGCGGGAACGACGGCCATACTTTAACATGGCTCGTGTAAAGTTAAGCCATGTAAAACGAGGCTTAACTTTGCGACGGGAAAAAATTACTAGCGACGACGTAACGAACGTGAAAACCGTCGTGGATCGCTGTAAATGCTCATTAGCATACCCGACGCAGGAAAAACGACGTGAACTCCACCCAGCGGCGGCCGAAGTATTGCAGCCTAAGATCCAAAGGCGTACGAAGCCGTAAGCCTGTCGGATCTTAGGCAAAAGCCGTCGTATCTTGTTTGTGAATCACAAATAAAGATACGACGCAGCAAATTTGAAAATACGCCGGAGTATCAGTAGATACTCCGGCGTATCTCGTCTGTGAATCTGGCCCTTAGTTACCTGTTAAATAATTTTTCTCCACTTCCTTGTTTCCTCTCTGTATTCTCAGAAACGTCCGGGTTTTCGAGCGCGTTCACTGCAACTAAAATTCCCTTGAGGCTCAGCGGAATCGCGCATGCGCAGTGTCGCTTTTTTGCCACGTCACATAACGAGAACGAGCCTAGTTCTCGTTTCTATTTCTGGCTTGGATTAGCACACCCCGCCCAGTTTACACGCCCATTCCCGCCTCCCCAGCACGCCCATACGAGCGCGTTCACTGCAACTACAATTCCCTTGAGGCTCAGCGGAATCGCGCATGCGCAGTGTCGCTTTTTTGCCACGTCACATAACGAGAACGAGCCTAGTTCTCGTTTCTATTTCTGGCTTGGATTAGCACACCCCGCCCAGTTTACACGCCCATTCCCGCCTCCCCAGCACGCCCATAGCATAAGTAAACAAATACTAGTAACTATTGAAAATATATATATATATATTTAATTATTTATTGATAATGTTTTCATCGTATTTCCTACCTACCTATCATTTATTTAAAGATAATAATCTGTATAATTTTATTTTTTATTTACCCTTGTACAACTTTCAATGCAGCAAATAAAGGGGTGGTGTTAAGGCGGGCCGTGCTGCTGTGATGGTCCTTTGTCAAGTCACCTGTGGCCAGGTGACAAGTGCACCCCGTTGGGGTCAGGGATGCACCACAGGGTAGTGAACCCTATAGCCGACTGCTGCGATAAGAGAGGAAGTTTGAACCCAAGATCGCCCAGGGCGCGGAGTCTAAGACCCAGCTTTGTGTTCACCAGAGCCTCTAGTGGTGAGGATGGCCTTCGCCGCAGCTGGATCCAGGTCGCGACCCCTGGGATCCCCTAGGTCACGCTCCACAGGGAGAGAGGAGAAGCAGCAAGCAGACAAGCGGTAGTGATGGGTAAACCGAGGTTGGGGCAACAGACAGAGAGGGGTAACCGAGGGACAGGCAAAAGGTCAGGGTCAGAGGCAAACAGGAGAAGTCAGGGACGAGCCAAAAACGGTACACAGGAAGATAATTGTAGCACACTGCAGACAGGAACTAAAGCAAACAACACTGTTGAACAGCACTGCAGGCCTGTAGTGCAACAGTTAATATAGACTTCCTGGGATGGCCTGGGTGGGGCCATACAGGAAGGAGAGGAGATAAGAAGGTAACCAGAACAGAGTCAGGCCTCTTAATGGACAGATGGACACAGGTAAGCTGCCAGACTATTGCATATCCATGACATCCTTCAATACAATAATAAGGCACGGGAGACGGAGCTACAGCATTTTAGACACGCCCGCTTCTCCCCTGCCTCCCGTGCCTGTGAACGTACACAGCGTCTACCCGCAGGGATGTAGTCCCAAGGGAGGGGGCGAGCACGCTGACTAACCCCCAGCCAGAACGGCTCGGATGATGGGGGCAAGCTTACTCTACACTCTGTCTTGGATTCCTCTTGAAAAAAACAGCAGTGCACTTTGTGTGCCTAGCCACTCCCATTCTGTATCCTTTTAGCTATACCTGTTTATATCTGCAGTGTGAGATCATCTAAGGCACTGCTGCCTCTGTCTCACCAGCTTCAGTGTGAGGTAAAATGATGTCACTATGGTGCTGCTCACCACTGTTCTCCTTGCTGGAGGGAAAGCTGTTCACAGCCCTTTGTCCACTGCTTGTCTTTTTTGGGAACAGCCATCAGAGTCCAAGTCCTCTTTATGATGCCTACAGACCTCAGAGTCCAGGTCCTCTTTATAATGTCTCCAGATCTCAGAGTCCAAGTCCTCTTTATGATACCTACAGACCTCAGAGTCCAGGTCCTCTTTATGATGCCTACAGACAATGGCGTCACTAAGGGGGGGCCAGAGTGGGCCCTGACCCCCCCAACATTATGCTGTGCCCCACCATGTGCCCCCCCAATTAAAACACATTTTTTAATGTAGCGGGTGTCCCGCATCTTGCTCAGGTCGCCGCCGAGTGGACACAAGTGCAACTTTAGCAACCGTGGTAGTTCTCCCACTTCTTTGGACCCTTATATTTTCCTGGTGTGCTGGTTACATAACTCTTGTTTTCTGCCACCCTGCGGGGCCTCAATACAGTAGGAAGGGGGCTCACTGCAAAACATGTGAAAGGGTCATGTTGCGGGATTGTAAAAAAGGGCCCCACAACAGAAGTAAAGGGCCCCAGGATATATATATAATTGTATCTTATAGTTGGCCCCCCTACTTTTGGCCCTGTCCCCCCATTTTCCTCCCCCTAAATATGAAAGCTGGAGACGCCATTGCCTACAGACCTCAGGAGTCCAGGTTCTCTTTAGGATGCCTACAGACCTCAGAGTCCAGGTCCTCTTTATAATGCCTACAGACCTCAGAGTTCAGGTCCTCTTCAGGATGCCAACAGAACTTAGAGTCCAGGTCCTCTTTATAATACCTATTGCCTACAGACCACAGAGTCCAGGTCCTCTTTATGATGCCTACAGACCTCAGAGTCCAGGTCCTCTTTTTAATGCCTACAGACCTCAGAGTCCAGGTTATCTTTAAGATGCCTACAGACCTCAGAGTCCAGGTCCTCTTTAAGATGCCTACAGACCTCAGATTCCAGGTCTTCCTTATGATACCTATAGACCTTTAGAGTCCAGGTCTTCTTTATGATGCCTACAGACCTCAGAGTCCAGGTCCTCTTTAAGATGCCTACAGACCTCAGAGTCCAGGTCCTCTTTAAGATACCTACAGACCTCAGAGTCCAGGTCCTCTTTAAGATGCCTACAGACCTCAGAGTCCAGGTCTTCCTTATGATACCTATAGACCTCAGAGTCCAGGTCCTCTATATGATGCCTACAGACCTCAGAGTCCAGGTCCTCTTTATGATGCCTACAGACCTCAGAGTCCAGGTCCTCTATATGATGCCTACTGAACTCAAATGGTGACTATTTGCAAGAACACATTTTTGCCCCTGGCTAAAAAAACAACGAAATTTCCCACCGGAGCATGCCTGGGGTGGTTTCCTGGGGTCAAGAACAGCCACAGACATTGGAGGCACCTGACCGGTCTAAGACCCCTTTCTGTAGGTTAGGCTAATCTGCTGCCTACTCTCCATTTTTCGACTGGCTTTCTTGTGTTGTTATAGTGTTTCTAAATAAAAATTGTAATATTGTCCGGTACTTACCCTGAAAATAAAATCTAATGCAGCCACCATATCTAAGAACTGATAAGCTGCAATTAGGGCTGGGAGAAGGTGGATGGGGTTTGGGATAAGTGGCAGCGGCCCCAGGTGCAGCATCCTCATAGGAAGGACCATCATGGATGGATTAGTATGCTCTAACAAATACTACACTGTAAGCTGGCCATCCTCCATCCTTAATACCCCCACAGCTGACACAAAAAAAATACACAGAGCATGTGCCCCCCCCCCCCTTCCCATTCTATTAGAAACAAGCAAACGAATGGTCACCCATTGGGGGTGGAGAAGGGGCACACCAGAGAAGGGAGGGCAGGACACCCATCCTACGCCACCCATTAGCAGCGGATGTGGGGTGTTGCAGTTCCGTATCTTCACCCCCGTCCCAGCACTGGCTGAAATATATTACATTCTTGTTCCTGCGTTCAGATATCCTTCCACATTCACGGGGTAGTCGTGGATCACAATCTCAGCAAGAGCTTGCTTTCAAACAAAAGCACCGTTCTCACCGTCCCATTCCTGCCTACACCTAGAAATGTTCACTTCAGACTTTAGCTGACGTAATTTATAGGATGAATACCCGTCACCTGTCAGGATCATACGAACATGTTGTGCGTTACGCATACACACACCGATTGTGCATCAAACAGAAAAAGAAACAATAAAAAAAAAGGAAGAGGTGGTAGAAGGAATGGAATGTTTGGCCTCTTTGGGGCCTCCGCCTGCAGCCCACAGACACGGCCCTTCTGACCAGCTCAAAGCCCCGTGTCACATGGGCCTCCAGAGTTCGCACACAATGCCGGCTCTGTGCCCCGCCAATGAATGTCTGACAGACCAGCAAAAGTCTCCCAGCGGAGGCCGGAGGTAGAGAAGCTGGCTGAGGGGTACGCCACATCCAGGGGCTCCGCTACCCTTGTGATGTCACTTTCATGGGCAAAGGTGATAGGTTATTCCTAAAATGCTCCAACCTCGTTGCTGTAGGTGAATGCAAGACAGATGCAGTGCCAGAAAAGAGTCATCCAGCGCCTAGGTCGAAAAAAAGGAACTGCACCCCCCTCCCACACTGCTAATACATGTAGTTGATAAATGTCCCACCCTGTGTGCTTTGGCGTCCTCGTTTCACCTGTTCCCCTATCCCTGGCTTCCCATAGTTAGCATGGAATTTGCATTGCCCATTGCTAATAAAAAGATGGATGGGTGGATGTACATGGGCAGTGTGTTTTTCTTGCCAGCATTGGGCGAGGGGTGCATGGTGTGACAGCACTAGCATGGAGGCCAGGATCCACTAGTTGCTCACCATCGATCTGGAGTGGTTATGCACTGCTCCCAGCTTGGCACTCTTCCCCTATTGTTAGGGAGCTGCACCCAGGGCACCTGTCCCTCCTGCCCACCCCTTGTCCCAGCCCTGGACTGTTGCCTGAACTATTATGATCAGTGCTAGGACAAGGTCTTCTAGCACCCAAGTGCACCACCCCTGAGCTGTTTGGTATGGAGGAGATCAAGTGGCCTACACAAAGACCTGAGGTTTGGTATGGAGGAAATCAAGTGACCTACACAAAGACCTGAGGTTTGGTATGGAGGAGATCAAGTGACCTACACAAAGACCTAAGGTTTGGTATGGAGGAGATCAAGTGACCTACACAAAGACCTGAGGTTTGGTATGGAGGAAATCAAGTGGCCTACACAAAGACCTGAGGTTTGGTATGGAGGAAATCAGGTGGCCTACACAAAGACCTGAGGTTTGGTATGGAGGAAATCAAGTGGTCTACACAAAGACCTGAGGTTTGGTATGGAGGAATACAAGTGGTCTACACATAGACCTGAGGTTTGGTATGGAGGAAATCAAGTGGCCTACACAAAGACCTGAGGTTTGGTATGGAGGAATACAAGGGACCTACACATAGACCTGAGGTTTGGTATGGAGGAAATTAAGTGGTCTACACAAATACCTGAGGTTTGGTATGAAAGAAATCAAGTGGTCTACACATAGACCTGAGGTTTGGTATGGAGGAAATCAAGTGACCTACACAAAGACCTGAGGTTTGGTATGGAGGAAATCAAGCTGCCTGCACAGGGCTCTAACTTCAACTCCACTGAACATCTTTGGGTCTTCCATCATCAATACTTAACCTCACAAATTAAAACAAATTAGGGGGGCCTGTTCCTTCTGCCCACCCCTTGTCCCAGCCCTGGACTGTTGTCTGAACTATTATGAGCAGTGCTAGGACAAGGTCTAGCACCAGCGGCAGTGCGTCCATAGTGGGCGCAGGAGCGCCGCCCCCACTCCCCCCTGCGCCGTCACTCCTACAATACATAGATTCATGCATTGCATGAATCCATGTATTGTCGCCGCTGCCCACTATTCAGATGGCCGGCCCCCTGGTGAGCGCCGGCCATCTGAATAACAGCAGTCGGTTTGTGTCTATCAGAGCCAGCGGCTCTAATCGGCTTCCAAATAGTGAACCAGGGGATGCAGGGGGTGTGCGTTCGCTGGTTAACACTGACACGCATCTCAGCCAATCAGGTTCACCGGGTCTGGTTACCGGTAACCTGATTGGCTGAAGCGACATCAAGGGCAGGACTCGGCAGAAGATATCGAGGGAGCATGGGGGGAGGATGGCTGACCAGAGAAAGGTAAATGCCGGGCGACGGAGGAGCAATCTGGCGGTTTTTGAGGGGGCAAACTGGCGGCAATTGATGGGCACAGTGGCGACAGTTGATGGCACAGTGGCTGCGTTTGATTGCACAATGGGGACAATTGCTGGGCACAGTGGAGACAATTGATGGCACAGTGGTGACAATTGCTGGGCACAGTGGAGACAATTGATGGCACAGTGGGACAATTGATGGCACAGTGGAGACAATTGATGGCACAGTGGTGACAATTGCTGGGCACAGTGGAGACAATTGATGGCACAGTGGTGACAATTGCTGGGCACAGTGGAGACAATTGATGGCACAGTGGTGACAATTGCTGGGCACAGTGGAGACAATTGATGGCACAGTGGGACAATTGATGGCACAGTGGCGACAATTGCTGGGCACAGTGGCGACAATTGATGGGCACAGTGAGGCTGCAATTGATGTTTTTTTTTTCCCGTTTGTTTGTGCCCCCCATTTTGAGCACCAGCCGCCACTGTCTAGCACCCAAGTGCAACACCCCTGAGCTGTGAACTAGTTCAGAAGAATAGATTGCAGGTCCCCCAACTTTTCCCCCCACTACTGCTGAAGCACCCAAGGCAGCCGCCTATTCTGCCTATCCTTTGGCCCAGCCCTGCATATAGGAACACTGAGTTGTTAAAGGGAAACTCCACTTTTGTGGGGGGGGGGGGGGGGGATTAGCAAATAAAAAATAAATAATAATATAGCTTATACAATTGCGACACAAATCATATTGTGTTTGAATGTTATTAAAACTAGAATTTCCTTTTCCATCTGCAATGTTGTAATTTTCTGTAAAATGCAATATGGCCACCTGGAGGTGTTCTGTACACAGATGGTATACACAACGCCCCCCCCCCCCACCCCCTAGAAATGTAATTTCCTGCTTGTTGATTGGCTCACTGATTTTCCCAGAAGTTTGGACTAAGATACGAGTCAGATTTTGGGCATCCCCTGCAACAGAAATTTCATTTTTTTTGGTGAGATACTCCCCAAAGGAAAAAATCACATCTAAAGGGACGGAGACCCGGCCACTTTCCTCATTAGAGCCCTGCAGGTGCCGCAGCTGATCGATCATTACAAAACCACTCCCATTAGACATGGTCATAGACAAACAAACAGCTATTTCTCCAGAACAACAAAGGGTAGGAATCTGCCAAATTATTTTTAAATTCCCAGTGTACAGAGATCACCCAGAGGGGGTGGTTTTTTTTTCTCAACAAAAGTGGAGTTACACTTTAAATCCAAATATCAAAAGGGTGGACCCCACAAACACAATATCCAGGAGATTTCTAGTGAAGTCGCCCCCCCCCCCCCCACCCCCATGCTCCACAGCTTCTGTACACTTGTGCTGGATACACACTATACAATTTTCTTTAGATTTTGTCCATTAGATTTACTCAAACCATATAATATGAGGTCAAACCTCAAGCCCCTTTCACACTTGTACAACTTGTCCCACGATTTGGGACTGCAAAGTCGCATGACAAGTCGTTCCCCATGATTTCCAATGACAACCAGGGCCGCCATCAGGGGGGTACAGGCATTACACCTGTAAGGGGCCCGATGGTCCCCAGGGCCCCTTACAGGCCCAAGTGGCCCCCCCTCCTGTTTTATTTATTTATTTTTTGCAATACACCTGTAAGGGGCCTAATGGTCCGGCCGGGCCCCCTCCCGTTATTTTTTTTAAAATTTTTAAAAATTTGTTTGCATTACACCTGTAAGGGGCCCGATGGTCCGGCCGGGCCCCCTCCCGTTATTTTTATTTTTAAAAATTTGTTTGCATTACACCTGTAAGGGGCCCGATGGTCCCCAGGGGCACGGCTGGCCCCCCCCCCCCATTTTTTTTTGCATTATACTTGTAAGAAGCCCGATGGTCCCCAGGGCCCATTACAGACCCGGCCGGCCCCCCTCCCGTTTTATTTTTATTTTTTGCATTACACCTGTAAGGGGCCCAATGATCCCCAGGACCCCTTACAGGCCTGGCCGGCCCCTCTCCTGTTTTTTTTTTAATTTTGCATTACACCTGTAAGGGACCTGATGGTCCCCAGGGGCCCGGCTGGCCTCCCTCCCTTTTTTTTTTATTTTTATTTTTTTTTCTGCATTACACCTGTAAGAGGACGGCCGGCCCCCTCCCGTTTATTTTTTTGCATTACACGCTTATTATCTCGCGTCAGGAGAGAAGAGAGTATACTTGATTTTTTCTCGTCAGCACCCCAACCCCCCCTCCCCTGGGTTTTCTGCTCCAGGGGGGCCCCGCCTAAAGCTCTGTAAGGGGCCCCAAAATGTGTGATGCCTGCCCTGATGACAACCATTGATATTAGTACGTCTTCAAGTCGTTCCGACTACAAAGTAGTCCCTGCACTGCTTTGGTCCGGCTTGGATGCCGGTTACTCCGGCATTCCCTGAATTTGCGGCAAATGGGGAAATCGCAGTAAAATCGACTTTGAAGCCGCAGTAGCGTGAAAGGCGCCATAAGAGTTTCAATTTGTATGCAATCAAAGTTGTATAGTGTTTATGGGGGTCTAAGTGTGCATTGTCACCCTAAGACAGGAAGTGTGTAACTGGCAGGATCACCAAGGAAAATAAAAGGGGGGGGGGAGAAAAACGAAAGCAGCCGCCACATCTAGGGACTGGCGAGCTGCAATATATTACATTTTTGTTATTGGGTTTATATACTGTACATTTTAAATCTCACAGTATTCGAGGGGCCATCAGTGACCCCCCCCCCCTGATTTTTAATGATGTCTGTGCTGCATTGCAATCAGTTACATTTTTCTCAGCTAGCTCTGCACACTACAGAGCACCTCCCCATGTTGTGCCTATAAAAGGGGGGTGGGTGCTCTGTAGTCCTGTCCTAGGGTGGCAACACTGCTCCCCCCATAGACAGCATGGAGAGTGATTACAAACAGGGCCGTCTTCATAGCATCACGGGCCCCTGGGCAAAGTAATGCTCTGGGGCCCCTACAATGGAGACAGTGCAGGTAAACAGAAATCAAGTAGGTAGGAGGTAGGGGATATCTGGGGTGTAGAGGGGTCAGAGTGCTGGGGGGATATCTGGGGTGTAGAGGGGTCAGAGTGCTGGGGGGATATCTGGGGTGTAGAGGGGTCAGAGTGCTGGGGGGATATCTGGGGTGTAGAGGGGTCAGAGTGCTGGGGGGGATATCTGGGGTGTAGAGGGGTCAGAGTGCTGGGGGGATATCTGGGGTGTAGAGGGGTCAGAGTGCTGGGGGGATATCTGGGGTGTAGAAGGGTCAGAGTGCTGGGGGGATATCTGGGGTGTAGAGGGTTCAGAGTGCTGGGGGGATATCTGGGGTGTAGAGGGGTCAGAGTACTGGGGAGATATCTGGGGTGTAGAGGGGTCAGAGTGCTGGGGAGATATCTGGGGTGTAGAGGGGTCAGAGTGCTGGGGGGATATCTGGGGTGTAGAGGGGTCAGAGTGCTGGGGGGATATCTGGGGTGTAGAGGGGTCAGAGTGCTGGGGGGATATCTGGGGTGTAGAGGGGTCAGAGTGCTGGGGGGATATCTGGGGTGTAGAGGGGTCAGAGTGCTGGGGGGATATCTGGAATGTAGAAGGGCTGCCCCAATTTAGGGGCAGCCCGGGCTCAAGGATCAGCTTCTTTGAGGAAAGGGCAGGGGCCCCCCATGTAGCTGGGGCCCCTGGGCAGTGACCAGGTGTGCCCTCTCATTAAGACAGCCCTGATTACGACTCTGAAATATGATACTACCAGCACTGCGTCCAATAACGCATGGAAATTAAAGGGGACCTCTACTGGCTGCCGTTACTGAACTCTTCTTTTTTTTACCATCATGGCTGCAGGACTAGAAGGCAGCTCAGGAGTTCTGACCACTTATGGGATGCATGTTTGTTTGGAGGCAGCCAGGAAATTAGCATTTTCAGGAGGGGGGTCAGCAGCTGCAGCCTTTATATTCCTCTCTGTAGCGGATTTTGTATCATTAGGAATGCCAAACGCGTTCCGTCACCTCTGACGCCATACAAGGCGCAGCCACCCGGACACCACAATACACTATAACATAAGACCGAAAAAGCCATGTACAAAGCTATACAGGACAGGCCATGCGCCCTATAGAACACAATATATGTCACCGGGACGCCATGGATCCCCATCGTATAGTCCAGATATTTCTTAAAGGGACCACACCATAGTCAATGCAAGTGCAAAGTTTCGGGGGGGAGGGGCCACCCCGGACCCCCTTCGCCAGGCGTGGGAAGAACATTTCATCAGAAGTTGTGTCACACGAAATTCATAAAAAGATACAATAAATGCTGAGACTCTGCCGGGAGGTCACCAAAACTGCCGGCCCCCGGGGCCGCCGGGTGGACAGCTCAGCAGCACTGTACAGGATATATACAGGAAGGTCTGTGAGTGCAGAGGAAGCTTTCAATGCTGTAGATATAGAACTGCCGTGTAATAATATAGAACCTCCAGAAGTCGTGCTCAAGCCATGCAGCCTGGAAAGGGTTAATACCATATATATATATATATATATATACACACACATATAACTATATATAGCACAGTATTGGGGGACACAGCCAGCACCCGCCCCCGGCAGTTCACCCCCCCATCCATCCTAGGAGTGGAGGTGACCCCAATATGAGAATTATTGCTGCAGACCCCCTCCCTGCAGATAAGGCAGAACAGACGGCGGCGGCGGCACGGCTGCTGCAATTCCCCAAGCAGGCGGGCTAATCGCCCAACGTGCGCGCGTCCGTCCGTCCGTCTGTCCGTCCGCCCCATACCTGTCCTGCCCTACCTGTCTGTCCCTCCACACACCGTCCCCCTGTCACTGCACCCTCTGTGCCCGACATCCCCTCCCCCCCCCATCATCTTCCCTCACCTCCACCCGACCACGAGAAGATCAGACCCCAGAGCGGACCCGGCCCCCCGCAGACCCCTCTCTGCTCACCGCAACATCAGCATCCTAAGATCCTTGCAAGAATCCCATCTCCATCCTGCAATACTGGAGAGAGAGAGGGAGAGAGAGGGGGGCGGACGGATCTCCGAGGAGAGGAGGAGGGAGGAGAGAGAGCACAGCCCCTCCTGGGGAGGACTAACGCCACCAACAGACAGATCCTGGAAAGACTGATAGAGAGAAGGGAGGAGAGGAGGAGAGACAGGCTGAGGGAGGAGAGACAGGCTGAGGGAGAGAGAGAGAGAAGACAGACAGAGAGAGAGAGAGAGAGAGAGAGAGAGAGAGAGAGAGAAGGAGAGGAGAGAGAGAGGAGAGAGAGGAGAAGAGAGAGAGGGAGAAGGAGAGGAAAGAGAGAAGAGAGAGAAGGAGAGGAGAGAGAGAGGAGAGAGAGGAGAAGAAAGAAAGAGAGAGGAAAGAGACAGGAGAGGAAAAAGAAAGGAGAGAGAGAGAGAAGAGAGATGGGAAAGGAGAGGAGAGAGAGGAGAGAGATGACCAAGAGAGAGGAGAGAGAGAGAGGAGAGAGAGGGGGGAGAGAGAGAGAGAGAGAAGGAGAGGAAAGAGAGAGAAGGAGAGGGAAGAGTGAGAGAGAGGAGAGGAAAAAGAGGAGAGAGAGAGAAAAGAGAGGGAGAAGGAGGGGAAGGAGAGAGAGAGGAGAGAGAGAGAGGAGAGAGAGAAGACCAAGAGAGAGAGGAGAGGGGAGAGCGAGAGAATGAGAGAAAAGAGGAGAGAGAGAGAAGCAGAGGAAAGAGAGGAGAGAGAGAGAAGAGAGAGGAGAGGAAAGAGAGAGAGGAGAGAGAGAAGGAGATGAAAGAGAGAGAGGAGAGAGAGAATGAGAGGAAAGAGAGGAGAGGAGAGCGACAGAATGAGAGAAAGGAGAGAGAGAGAAGGAGAGAAAAGAGAGAGGTGAGAGAGAAGGAGAGGAAAGAGAGAGGTGAGAGAGAGAGAAGGAGAGGAAAGAGAGAGGGAGAGAGAGAGAAGAGAGAGGGAGAGAGAGAGAAGAGAGAGGGGAAGAGAGAAGTAAAGGAAAGAGAGGGGAGAGAGAGGAGAGAGAGAGAAGGAGAGGAAAGAGAGAGAGAGAAGGAGAGAGAGGAGAGGAAAGAGAGGGAGAGGAAAGAGAGGAGAGTGAGAGAATGAGAGAAGAGAGAGAGAGAAGGAGAGAAAAGAGAGAGGTGAGAGAGAGAGAAGGAGAGGAAAGAGAGGGGAGAGAGAGAATGAGAGAAAAGAGAGAGAGAGAAGGAAAGAAAAGAGAGAGGTGAGAGAGAGAGAGAAGGAGAGGAAAGAGAGGGGAGAGAGAGAAGGAGAGGAAAGAGAGAGGGGGAGAGAGAATGAGAGGAAAGAGAGAGAGAGAGAGGAGAGAGAGAGAGAGAGAGAGAGGAGAGAGGGAGAGAGAAGGAGAGGAAAGAGAGAGAGAGAAGGAGAGAGAGGAGAGGAAAGAGAGAGAGAGAGGAGAGGAGAGAGAGGGGAGAGAGGGAGAGGAAAGAGAGGAGAGGAGAGAGAAAGAGATAAGGAGAGGAGAGAGAGAAAGAAGGAGAGGAGAGAAGGAGAGGGGAGGGAGAGGAAAGAGAGAGAGAGAGAGAGAGAGAGAGAGAAAGAAACAGAGGGGTAGAGAGAAGTAGAGACAGCCAGGGGATGGAGAGACAATAAGTGAGAGAGGAAGGATGAAGAGAGAGTGAGAGAAAGAGAGAGGGAGGATGAGGGAGTCGGCAACAGTTAGGTCAGAGATAGAGAGATAAGCAGTGTCAGTGGAGAGAGAGGAGAGGAGAGGAGAGGAGAGGAGAGACCAAAGTGTATACTGAGGAGGAGTCTCTGGTGATAACGGTAATGGTATGTGACCGATGTGCGGTAACACTGTGATCTTGTGCACAGTGTGCATTAGAAGCTGCAGTCAGATATAAGCTATAAGATATAAGGAGAAAAAACGTCATCTTTAAAAGTAAAAGTCCCCAGAGCCTGTGGGGGGGGGGGGGGGGGGTTGTGCTCTGACCATATCACATTGGTGGAAATACTTTTGTTTGGTCTTGGCAAAGATTTAGCCAAGAAGCATTTTGTTCTCAGTAGGCGATGTAATGATCTCCTTTGGTGGTCAGAGGCTCGTTATCTCATGAGATCTCCCCAATCCCTCACACTTCCATGGAGGAGAGGGAAGGATCAAAGTGGCGCTGTGTGTGTCCAGGATTTCTTCCTTTTCTCTGATAAATAAATAGCCGCTTCAACTTTTTTGTACACCTTTGTTTACATGTAAAAATCTGTATTTTTTGCTAGAAAATAAGCTAGAACTCCCAAATATTGTATATTTTTTTAAAAGCAGAGGCCCTAGAGAATAAAACGGTGGGTGTTGCAATATTTCTTGTCAGTCACAGTATTTGGGCAGCAGCTTTTCAAAGTAATTCTTTTGGAAAAAATGCACTTTTTATCGAATTTCTTTTTAGAATTTAGAAATGCAAAAAACACAGGGGTAGATTCAGAGAGCAATTACACCTGCGTATCGATAGATACGCAGCGTAATTGCTAAGTAGCGCCGGCGTATCTACTTTCTGTATTCAGAAAGCTCGATACGCCGACTGTAGCCTAAGATATGACTGGCATAAGGCTCTTATGCCGTCGTATCTTAGGCTGCATTCTGACGCTGGCCGCTAGGTGGCGTTCCCGTAGTTGTCAGCGTAGAGTGTGCAAATTGCATACTCACGCCGATTCACAAACGTACGCGCGCCCGGCGTTCGAGTTTTACGTCGTTTGCGTTCGTCGCTTTCTGCGTAAGGCTGCTCCTGCTATTAGGAGGCGCAGCCAATGGTAAGTATACACGTCGTTCCCGCGTCGCGATTTTCGAAATTTACGTCGTTTGCGTAAGTGAATCGTGAATGGCGCTGGACTCCATTTACGTTCACGTCGAAGCAAATGACGTCCTTGCGACGTCATTTACCGCAATGCACGTCGGGAAATTTTCCCGACGGAGCATGCGCAGTACGTTCGGCGCGGGAACGCGCCTAATTTAAATGATCCACGCCCCCTACGGGATCATTTAAATTACGCGCGCTTACGCCGGCCACTTTTACGAAACGCCCCCCGCAAATTACGGAGCAAATGCTTCGTGAATGAAGCGTAGCGCAAGTAATTTACGGAGGCGTAGCGTAAAAACTTAACGCTGCGTAGTAGTGCGCTCCCTTACTTGAATCTACCCCACAATACATAACCCAATTTTTTAGTAAAATATTCACTTGTTGACCACAATACGTATATTTACGTTACGGTTTGCAAGTAGTTTACTAGGCGGAGGGGGGGGGGGGGGGGGGGGTTTATGGCTCAAGCTATCAACCATAACCCTGTAATCCTTATTTATTTATTTTTAGCCAGCAGTTGGCTTTCTCATGAAAGTGGTCCGAGCGGCTCATTAGCCACTGGATCGCTTTCCGAAGCCACGGGAGGGGATGTCGCCGGTGTTTCTCGGGCATACCGTTTTTACAAGCGCGCCTAAGAAATGATCTGACAGCGCGGCCGGCTAGTCACAGAGACGATGAGCGACTAGATCGTCTCTGATCACCTCTATGGCCTTGGAGGACCGGAGCGACGTCATGACGTCTCTTCCGGTCTAGGGAGAAAGTAAACAATTTTTATTTTATTTGTTTTTTTAAAGCAAAAAAAAAAATATTTTTTTTTTAACCACTTAACAACCGCCCTATAGACGAAATACGTCTACAAGGCGGTTGCTTAACTCTGGGAGGGCGTCAATGTACGTCCTCCCAGAATCGCGCTCCCGCGCGCCCTGTGGGGCGCGCACACGGGAATCTCTGTGACCGCCGGGTCCTCCGGACCCGGCTGATCATGGATCACGGTAAATCGCCGCTGATAGCGGCGATTTACCACGTGATCGCTCCGTCCAATGACGGAGCGATCACTAGTAAACAAACCGGCGTCATGTGATGACGCCGGCTCCTCCCTCTCCTCTCTGTACCGAACGGTACAGTGTGAGAGAGGAGAGGGGAGAGAGCGGAAGCAGCAGTAGCTGCTGCTGCGGGCTGGATCTGTGACACATGCAGTCACAGATCCAGCCATCCATCCCTCCCTGTGCAATACTCTGCAATGCCCCCATACTCTGCAATACCCCCATACTCTGCAATGCCCCCATACTCTGCAATGCCCCCATACTCTGCAATACCCCAAAATACTCTGCAATACCCCAAAATACTCTGCAATGCCCCCATACTCTGCAATGCCCCCATACTCTGCAATACCCCCATACTCTGCAATACCCCCATACTCTGCAATGCCCCAAAATACTCTGCAATGCCCCCATACTCTGCAATACCCCAAAATACTCTGCAATGCCCCCATACTCTGCAATGCCCCAAAATACTCTGCAATGCCCCAAAATACTCTGCAATGCCCCCATACTCTGCAATGCCCCCATACTCTGCAATGCCCCCATACTCTGCAATGCCCCCATACTCTGCAATGCCCCCATACTCTGCAATGCCCCACACTACTCTGCAATGCCTCGCAATACTCCGCAATGCCCCGCAATACTCCGCAATGCCCCGCAATACCCCACAATACTCCGCAATACCCCACAATACACCACAATACTCCACAATACACCACAATACACCGCAATACCCCGCAATACTCCGCAATGCCCCGCAATACCCCACAATACTCCGCAATACCCCACAATACTCCGCAATACCCCGCAATCCCCCGCAATACCCCGCAATACCCCGCAATATCCCGCAATGCTCCGCAATACCCTGCAATACCCCACAATACCCCACAATACTCCGCAATACCCCACAATACTCCGCAATACCCCACAATACCCCGCAATACCCCGCAATACCCCGCAATACCCCGCAATACTCCGCAATACTCCGCAATACCCTGCAATACCCCACAATACTCCGCAATACCCTGCAATACCCCGCAATACCCCACAATACCCCGCAATACCCCGCAATACCCCGCAATACTCCGCAATACTCCGCAATACCCTGCAATACCCCACAATACTCCGCAATACCCCACAATACTCCGCAATACCCCACAATACCCCGCAATACCCCGCAATACCCCGCAATACTCCGCAATACCCTGCAATACCCCACAATACTCCGCAATACCCTGCAATACCCCGCAATACCCCGCAATACCCCGCAATACTCCGCAATACCCTGCAATACCCCACAATACTCCGCAATACCCTGCAATACCCCACAATACTCCGCAATACCCCACAATACTCCGCAACGTCGTCTATGGGGATTTTTAAGTAGCGAAGTTTGGCGCCATTCCACAAGCGTGTGCAATTTTGAAGGGTGACATGTTGGGTATCTATTTACTCGGCGTAACTTCATCTTTCACATTTATGCAAAAGAATGAAGAAAAAATACTAAATTTGCCAAATTTTATAACAGAAACAAAGAAAACATTTTTTTTTTTACAGAATTTTCAGTCTTTTTTCTCTTATAGCGCAAAAAATAAAAAACCCAACGGTGATTAAATACCACCAAAAGAAAGCTCTATTTGTGTGAAAAAAAGGACGAAAATTTCATTTGGGTACAATGTTGTATGACTGAGTAATTGTCATTCAAATTGTGAGAGCACAGAAAGCTGAAAATTGGTCTGGTTATTAAGGGGGTTTACGTGCCCAGTGGTCAAGTGGTTAATCTTTTGCTTTTAAAGGCAACGGAGAAATTTGGGGTCTTTTTTACCCCAGATCTCTCCACAAAGAGGACCTGTCACCCTTATTTTTATTATAAGGGGTGCTTACATTCCTTGTAACAGGAGTAAAAGTGATGAGGAAAAACAGTTAGGTGTTTATTTACTCGGTGTAACATCACCTTTTTTATATTTTACAAAACAATTGGGGTATATATTGTCTTTTGTTTTTTATTTATGTTGCTTTCATTAAAGTGTATTTAAAATGTTATATATATATATATATATATATATATATATATATATATATATATATATTTTTTTTTACTTTCTGCTATAAAACATATCCAAAGAAAAAATATAAAAAAATATATAGTGCGGTGTACATGTACTCCTGTGCGTCAGTGGGGTAGATTCAGGTACTGCTGCGCACTTCTTACGGAGGAGCAGCGTTACGTTTTTACGCTACTCCTCCGTAAATTACTTGCGCTACGCTTGATTCAGAAAGCAGTAGCTCCGTAATTTGCGGAGGCGCTCCGTAAAAATGGCCGGCGTAAGCGCGCGTAATTTAAATGATCCGGTAGGGGGCGCGGATCATTTAAATTAGGCGCGTTCCAGCGCCGAACGTAGTGCGCATGCTCCGTCGGGAAACTTTTCAGACGTGCATTGCGGCAAATGACGTCGCAAGGACGTCATTTGCTTTAACGTGAACGTAAATGGCGTCCAGCGCCATTCACGAATTCATTTACGCAAACAACGTAATTTTCAAACATCGCAACGCGGGAACGACGGGTATACTTAGCATTGGCTGCCCCTGCTAATAGCATGGGCAGCCTTAACGCGGAACCCGACGAACGCAAACGACGTGAAATGTGTACGCAGGGCGCGCGTAGGGTTGTGAATCAGCGTGAGTATGCAATTTGCATACTCTACGCTGACCACTACGGGAACGCCACCTAGCGCCCATCGTAAGAATGCAGCCTACGATACGACGGCATAAGAGCCTTATGCCAGTCATATCTTAGGCTGCAGTCGGCGTATCGACCTTTCTGAATCAGGAGCAGTCGATACGCCGGCGCAACTAAGCAATTGCGCTGCGTAACTATGGATACGCAGACGCAATTGCTTACTGAATCCACCCCAGTGTGTATAGTGTAGAATATATATATATATAGTGCAGTGTATGTATAGTGTATTATATATTATATATATATATATATATATATATATATATATATACATATAGTTAGTCGAACAAATAGCTGGCCTAGTCAATGTTAAGTATGGCCGTCGTTCCCGCGTCGAAATTTGAAATTTTTACGTCGTTTGCGTAAGTCGTCCGTGAATGGGGCTGGACGTAATTTACGTTCACATCGAAACCAATACGTCCTTGCGTTGTACTTTGGAGCGATGCACACTGGGATATGTACACGGACGGCGCATGCGCCGTTCGTAAAAAACGTCAATCACGTCGGGTCACCACCCATTTATATAAAACACGCCCCCTCATCCTAATTTGAATTAGGCGCGCTTACGCCGGCCCCATTTACGCTACGCCGCCGTAACTTAGAAGGCTAGGGCCAGATTCACAGAAGAGATACGCCGTCGTATCTCTGTGATCCGCCCGTCCTAACTATGCGGCTGATTTACCCGTCGCAAAGTTACACCTGCTTTAACATGGCTTATCATTAGATCAGCCATGTTAAAGTATGGCCGTCGTTCCCGCGTCGAATTTCGATTTTTTTTGCGCAAGACGTCCGGGAATACGAAACGTCGTAACGCACGTCGCATTTCAAAAAAAACGTTGGGGCGCCGTAAATTCGCGCAATGCACGTCGGGAAATTTGAACACTTTGCATGCGCAGCACGTTCGGCGCGGGAACGCGCCCAATTTAAATGGTGCCCGCCCCATTTGAAATAGGCGGGCTTGCGCCGATCGCATTTACGTTACACCGCCGCAAGTTTACAGGTAAGAGCTTTGTGAATCAGGCAATTACGCTGTAAACCTGCGGCGGTGTAACGTAAATGGGATACGTTACGCCGCCGCAGAGTAACGTAAATCTCTGTGAATCTGGCCCCAAGTACTTTGTGAATACAGCACTTGCCTCTCTGACGATACGCTACGCCGCCGCAAAGATACACACATGTACCTGAATCTAGCTATTAGTGCGGTGTACATGTACTCCTGTGGGTCAGTGTATATAGTGTAGTATATATACTGTATAGTATAGTGTATATATATACAGTGTGGTGTAGATGTACTCCTGTGGGTCAGTGTGTATAGTGTAGTGTATATATATATATATATAGTGCGGTGTATATAGTGTAGTATATATACTGTATAGTGTGTATATATATATATAGTGTGGTGTATGTATAGTGTAGTATATATATAGTGTGGTGTAGGTATAGTGTAGTATATATATAGTGTGGTGTAGGTATAGTGTAGTATATATAGTGCGGTGTAGATGTACTCCTGTGGGTCAGTGTATATAGTGTAGTATATATATATAGTGCGGTGTAGGTATAGTGTAGTATATATATATAGTGCGGTGTATGTATAGTGTAGTATATATATATATAGTGCGGTGTATGTATAGTGTAGTATATATATATATAGTGCGGTGTAGGTATAGTGTAGTATATATATATATATATATATATATATATATATAGTGCGGTGTAGGTATAGTGTAGTATATATATATATATATATAGTGTGGTGTATGTATAGTGTAGTATATATATAGTGCGGTGTAGATGTACTCCTGGGGGTCAGTGTATATAGTGTAGTCTATATATACTGTATAGTGTAGTGTATATAGTGTAGTATATATATAGTGTGGTGTATGTATAGTGTAGTGTATATATATATAGTGTGGTGTAGATGTACTCCCGTGGGTCAGTGTATATAGTGTAGTATATATATACTGTATAGTATAGTGTAGTATATATATATATACTGTATAGTATAGTGTAGTATATATATATATATAGTGCGGTGTAGGTATAGTGTAGTATATATATATATAGTGAGGTGTAGATGTACTCCCGCGGGTCAGTGTGTATAGTGTAGTATATATATACTGTATAGTATAGTGTAATATATATATATATATACAGTGCGGTGTAGATGTACTCCCGCGGGTCAGTGTATATAGTGTAGTATATATATATATATATATATAGTGCGGTGTAGGTATAGTGTAGTATATATATATATATATATATATATAGTGCGGAGTAGATGTACTCCCGCGGGTCAGTGTATATAGTGTAGTATATATATATATATATAGTGCGGTGTAGATGTACTCCCGCGGGTCAGTGTATATAGTGTAGTATATATATATATATATAGTGCGGTGTAGATGTACTCCCGCGGGTCAGTGTATATAGTGTAGTATATATATATATATATAGTGCGGTGTAGATGTACTCCCGCGGGTCAGTGTATATAGTGTAGTATATATATAGTGCGGTGTAGGTATAGTGTAGTATATATATATATATATATAGTGCGGTGTAGATGTACTCCCGCGGGTCAGTGTATATAGTGTAGTATACATATACTGTATAGTATAGTGTAGTATATATATATATAGTGCGGTGTAGGTATAGTGTAGTATATATATATATAGTGCGGTGTAGATGTACTCCCGCGGGTCAGTACAGTGCTGAGTATGTTGCAGGCTTTTACTATCATACTGTATAATGGCCTCATATGAATAATTGAAGTCTTGGTGAAAGTTGTCGCTGATTGCCGGACAATGGGGATGGGGGAGGGGCCCCTGGCTCTGCCGGATCCTGATAACAATAGGGGCCCCGCTCCTCACCTGCCCAGGTGATTAACCCCTCGCAGTCAGCGGACTCCGCAGACATAATATAATGTGAGGTCATCACTGCGACACCCTCCAGATCCATCCCATGAAATATCCGAGGAGTCAGCGCCGCCTGGAATACAGTGCAGTCATATCATCTGCTGTGCGGCCAGAGGGAGAGGTGACTGCAGATAAAAACATTGGGTCACATGGGTACGGTGCATGGGGGGGGGGGCATTACAATATATAGGGTGCCAGGGGGCATTAAAATATATGGGTATGGGTTGCAATTGGGCATTACAATATATGGGTTACAGGGGGCATGACTATATATGGGGGGCAGGGGGCATTACAAAACATGGGGTGCAGGAGGCATTACAATATATGGGTTACAGGGGGCATGACTATATATGGGGGGCAGGGGGCATTACAAAACATGGGGTGCAGGAGGCATTACAATATATGGGTTACAGGGGGCATGACTATATATGGGGGGCAGGGGGCATTACAAAACATGGGGTGCAGGAGGCATTACAATATATGGGGGGCAGGGAGCATTACAATATATGGGGGGCAGGGAGCATTACAATATATGGGGGGCAGGGGAAATAATATATGATGGGCAGGAGGTATTACAATATAAGGGGGGGCAGGAGGTATTACAATATATGGGATGCAGGGGGTATTTCAATATATGGAGGGCAGGAGGTATTACAATATAAGGGGGGCAGGGGGTATTTCAATATATGGGGGGCAGGGGGTATTACAATATATGAGGGGCAGGGGGTATTACAATATATGAGGGGCAGGGGGTATTGCAATATATGAGGGGCAGGGGGGCATTACAATATATGGGGGGCATGACAATTTATGGGGGACAGGGGGGCATGACAATTTATGGGGGGCATTACAATATATGGGGGGCAGGGGGTATTACAATATATGGGGGGCAGGGAGGTGTTACAATATATGGGGTGCAGGGGGTATTACAATATATGGGGGGCAGGGGGTGTTACAATATATGGGGGCAGGGGGCATTACAATATATGGGGGGGCAGGGGGTGTTACAATATATGGGGGGGCAGGGGGTGTTACAATATATGGGGGGCAGGGGGTGTTACAATATATGGGGGGCTGAGGCATTACCATATATGAGGGGCAGGGGGTATTACAATATATGAGGGGCAGGGGGCATTACAATATATGGGGGGTAGGGGGGCATTACAATATATGGGGGGCAGGGGGTGTTACAATATATGGGGGGCTGAGGCATTACCATATATGAGGGGCAGGGGGTATTACAATATATGAGGGGCAGGGGGCATTACAATATATGGGGGGCAGGGGAAATTACAATATATGATGGGAAGGAGGTATTACAATATAAGGGGGGGCAGGGGGCATTACAATATATGGGGGGGCAGGGGGCATTACAATATATGAGGGGCAGGGGGCATTACAATATATGGGGGGCAGGGGGCATTACAATATATGGGGGGCAGGGAGGTATTACAATATATGAGGGGCAGAGGGGCATTACAATATATGGGTGGCAGGGGGGCATTACAATATATGGGGGGCAGGGGGTATTACAATATATGGGGGGCAGGGGACATTACAATATATGGGGGGGCAGGGGGCATTACAATATATGAGGGGCAGGGGGTGTTACAATATATGGGGGGGGCAGGGGGTATTACAATATATGGGGGGAAGGGGGGTATTACAATATATGGGGGGCAGGGGGGTATTACAATATATGGGGGGCATTACAATATATGGGGGGCTGGGAGCATTACCATATATGGGGGGCAGGGGGGTATTACCATATATGGGGGGCAGGGGGGTATTACCAAAGTGAACATACTAGCTCATTATGTCTTTAGTTTTTTTTTTGGGGGGGGGGATATTTTTTTTTGGACCTGTAGAAAATGAAATCCTCAGGATGAGAAGCTGAACTCCAGACGGATAAAAAGAGACAAATAATGCAACTTTGTATTCACTAACATATCAATAAATGTATTTTCTAATGAAAGTAGTGTAAGGACCTGAATTGGATCTGGTATCAGCCCCTGTACAGCAGAGCTTAGACTGGGAGAGGGGGACGAGGAGCCAGGCAGCCCTTCAGCATTGCTCATGTGCTAACAAAACACGCGGATAGGAGGAGAGAGCAGAGAGATGAGCTCATCACGGGGCTGTTTCTCCTTTCACCGTCCTATCCCCGGCCGGACTGCCTGGAGTCCGAGGAGTTAAATAATACTGGGCATAAAAGGATCTGGAAGACTGAGGACATCCTGTGGCAGAGAATGAGTATTTGAGGACAGCTCCTGATTGATGGCGAGTATTGCAGCAGAGACCACCTAGAATACACTGCGGCCTGCTGTTTAACCTCTTGTCACCCGCCCACTGTCACATGACGGAGAGGGGGTGCGGCTCTCGTTCTGGGAAGACGTCATATGACGGCGCCCCCCTGGAACGTTCGCTCCCGTGCCGTGTTCCTAGGACACGGTGCGACCCCAATCTTGGTAAAGAGCCGATGATGCAGCTCTTTAACCATGTGATCGGCTTTGTCCAATCACAACCGGTCACATGGAAATGCGGAAGTGACGTTTATCGGCTCTCCTCCCCTCACACTGACCGAGTGTGAGCCGATCAACGGCGTCTCCTCACAGGGGAGACCAGGACAGGTAATCAGGGCACTCATCATCAGAGCCCTGATTACAGTAAATCCCCATCAGTGCCCATCAGTGACACCCATCAGTGCCCATCAGTGACACCAATCAGTGCCCATTAGTAATGCCAGTCAGTGCTGCCTTTCAGTGCCACCCATCAGTGCTGCCTATCCGTGCCGCCTATCAGTGCCCATCAGTGACACCAATCAGTGCCCATTAGTAATGCCAGTCAGTGCTGCCTTTCGGTGCCCATCATTGCCGTCTATCAGTGCCCATCAGTGACACCAATCAGTGCCCATCAGTGTCAGTGACACCAATCAGTGCCCATTAGTGATGCCAGTCAGTGTTGCCTTTCAGTGCCCATCAGTGCCACCCATCCGTTCCGCCTATCAGTGCCCATCAGTTCCGCCTATCAGTGCCCATCAGTGACACCAATCAGTGTCCATTAGTGATGCCAGTCAGTGCTGCCTTTCAGTGCCACCCATCAGTGCTGTCTATCAGTGCTGCCTATCAGTGCCTATTAGTGACACCAATCAGTGCCCATTAGTAATGCCAGTCAGTGCTGCCTTTCAGTGCCCATTAGTGATGCCAGTCAGTGCTGCCTTTCAGTGCCCATTAGTGCCACCCATCAGTGCCGCCTATCTATGCCGCCTATCAGTGACACCAGTCAGTGCCCATTAGTGCTGCCCATCAATACCCATCAGTGGCACCCATCAGTGCTGCCCATAAGTGCCCATCAGTGCCGCCTATCTGTGCCACCTATCAGTGCCCATTAATGCCACTTATCAGTGCCCATCAGTGCTGCATATTAGTGCCACCTAATCAGTGCCCTTCAGTGCCGCCTCACCAGTGCCCATAATTGCCCATCAGTGCCACCTATCAGTGCCTATCAGTAACACCAATCAATGCCCATTAGTTATGCCAGTCAGTGCTGCCTTTCAGTGCCCATTAGTGCTGCCCACCAATACCCATCAGTGCCGTCTATCTGTGCCACCTATCAGTGCCCATCAGTACTGCCTATTAGTGCCACCTAATCGGTGCCCATCAGTGAAGGAGAAAAATTACTTATTTACAACATTTACTGAGAGAAACTAAAGAAAAACTATTTTTTTCTTTTCTTTTTTATATGTGTACATTTTTGTAGGACCGAGTAATTGTCATTGAAAGTGTAACAGCGCTGAAAGCTAAAAACTGTCCTGGGCAGGAAAGGGGGGTAAAATTGCCCGGTAGGCAAGTGGTTAAAAGTGCCCCCCCGGATCCGGTACTTACCGCCTTTCTCTGATTGGCTGAGCGCATCTTAGGGGCGTCGCTCCGTTTGGGGTGAATTCTCTCCTCTCCTGAGGATGTCGGCGCTCCTCCCGTGTTCTCCTTCTGCCTCTCGTGTTTCTTCCGCTTCTTCTGAACCCAAAAGAGACAATAGAGATAAAAAAGAGACAATAGAGATGAAAAAGAGACAATAGAGATAAAAAAGAGACAATAGAGATAAAAAAGAGATAAAAAAGAGACAATAGAGACAAAAAAGAGACAATAGAGACAAAAAAGAGACAATAGAGATAAAAAAGAGACAATAGAGATAAAAAAGAGACAATAGAGACAAAAAAGAGACAATAGAGACAAAAAAGAGATAAAAAAGAGACAATAGAGACAAAAAAGAGACAATAGAGACAAAAAAGAGACAATAGAGATAAAAAAGAGACAATAGAGATAAAAAAGAGACAATAGAGATAAAAAAGAGACAATAGAGATAAAAAAGAGACAATAGAGATAAAAAAGAGATACAAAATATTGAGTGACGGAACCAGATTCATGTTTTCTACTTGAAATCAGAACAATAAATACAGGCATGCCGGTGATCTGACGATATAGTTCCGGCTATCGAGATGGTTCCTGTAAGGACTGCGCAGGCGCAATCCTTGCCGACGGAAATCACCGAACCTCCAGGGCGACGTGTGGAATTTGAGGTAAGTGGCCAGTCTTCGCTCGGACGACTCGCTCTGCTCGCTCAGCCATCTTTTTTTTTTTTTAACATCCTCCAATCCACGGGGATGTTAAGGAATGAGCCTGGAGGTTCGGGGATTTCCGTCGGCAAGGATTGCGCCTGCGCAGTCCTTACAGGAACCATCTCGATAGAGGAACCTTAACGACAAGTCACCGGGATCACAGTATATACTGTATAAGAGAATATTGTATAATACTAATATACTGGGCCAGATTCACGTAGGGAGCGTGTATTTGTGAGCGGGCGTAACGTATCCTATTTACGCTACGCCTCCGCAACTTTGATAGGCAAGTGCAGTATTCTCAAAGAAAAGTTGCGGCGGCGTAGCGTAAATAGGCCGGCGTAAGCCCGCCTAATTCAAATATGGAACATGTGGGCGTGTTTTATGTCAATTTATTGTGACCCCACGTAAATGACGCTTTTTAAGAATGGCGCACGCGCCGTCCGTGAAAGTATCCCAGTGCGCATGCTCCAAATTAACCCGCAAAAAGCCAATGCTTTCGACGTGAACGTAAATGACGCACAGCCCTATTCGCGAACGACTTACGCAAACGACGTAATCAAAATTCGACCCTGGCCCGACGTCCAAACTTAACATTGGCTGCGCCTCATATAGCAGGGGTAACTTTACGCCGGAAAAAGCCTAACGTAAACGGCGTATCTGTAATGCGACGGCCGGGCGTACGTTTGTGAATAGGCGTATCTAGCTGATTTACATATTCTAGGCGTATTTCAGCGTACACGCCCCTAGCGGCCAGCGTAAATATGCAGTTAAGATACGACGGCGTAGGAGACTTACGCTGGTCGTATCTTAGAGAAATTCTGGCGTATCTGATTCTTTGAATCATGCGCCAAGATACGACCGCTCAGACTCAGGGTTACGACGGCGTATCTGGAGATACGCCGTCGTATCGCCTACGTGAATCTGGACCACTGTGTATATACACAGAGGGTAAAATAAGTATTGAACACATCACCATTTTTGGTGCATTTTGCGTTTTTCAATACACGTTTTTGATCCACTAATTAACCACTTAAGGACCGAGCCTCTTTCTGGGAAGTTAAAAACATTTATTTATTTTTTTTGCTAGGAAATTACTTTGAACCCCCAAACATTATATATATATTTTTTCTAGCACCCTAGAGAATAAAATGGCGGTGGTTGCAATACTTTCTGTCACACCGTATTTGCGCAGCGGTCTTACAGGCGCGCTTTTTTTGGAAAAAGTTCACTTTTTTTTCATTAAAAAATAAGACATCAGTAAAGGTAGCCCAATTTTTATTTTTTTTATTGTGAAAGATAATGTTACGCCGAGTAAATTGACACCCAACATGTCACGCTTCAAAAATTGCGGAATGGCGACATTCTTTTACCCTTAAAAATCTCCATAGGCGAAGTTTAACCACTTAAGGACCGCCTCCTGCAGATATACGTCGGCAGAATGGCACGGCTGGACACAAGCACGTACAGGTACGTCCTCTTTAAGTGCCCGGTCCGAAGCTCCGTGACCGCGGACCCGATCGCCGCTGGAGTCCCGCGATCGGTCCACAGAGCTGAAGAACGGGGAGAGGTGAGTGTAAGCACAGCTTCCCCGTTCTTCACTGTGGCGCTGTCATTGATCGTCTGTTCCCTGATATAGGGAAAGGCGATCAATGACGTCACACATCTAGCCCCGCCCCCCTACAGTTAGAAAAACATATGAGGTCACACTTAACCCCTTCAGCGCCCCCTAGTGGTTAACTCCTAAACTGCAATTGTCATTTTCACAGTAAACAATGCATTTTTATAGCATTTTTTGCTGTGAAAATGACAATGGTCCCAAAAATGTGTCAAAATTGTCCGATGTGTCCGCCATAATGTCGCAGTCACGAAAAAAATCGCTGATCGCCGCCATTAGTAGTAAAATAAAAATTATTAATAAAAATGCAATAAAACTATCCCCTATTTTGTAAACGCTATACATTTTGCGCAAACCAATCGATAAACGCTTATTGCGATTTTTTTTACCAAAAATAGGTAGAAGAATACGTATCGGCCTAAACTGAGGAAAAAAAATGTTTTTTTATATATTTTTGGGGACATTTATTATAGCAACAAGTAAAAAATATTGAATTTTTAAAAAAATTGTAGCTCTATTTTTGTTTATAGCGCAAAAAATAAAAACCGCAGAGGTGATCAAATACCACCAAAAGAAAGCTCTATTTGTGGGAAAAAAAGGACGCCAATTTTGTTTGGGAGCCACGTCACACGACCGCGCAATTGTCATTCAAAGTGCGACAGCGCTGAAAACTAAAAATTGGTCTGGGCAGGAAGGGGGTGAAAATGCCCCCCGGTATGGAAGGGGTTAAGGGCTATGGGCAGAAGTGATATTTTGACGTCGCTTCCGCCCCGCAGTGATATGGAGGCGGGCGGGGGCCATCTTCCCCTCACTTGTCCCCATACCAAGCCAGGGAGAAGAACCCGATCACCTCCGCCACCGGAGGGCACCGGAGAGCGGCGGCAGGAAGGGGGGCACTCTCCCGCCCCCCCCTCTCTCCTGCACCCCTCTATCACCATAGATAGCTTCATGCAATGCATGAGCCTATCTATGGTCGCCTATTCAGGTGTCCGGCCCCTTGTGGGGCGCCGGACATCTGAATTACAGCGGCGGGGGGTGTTTGTTTTTGGAAGCGCCTGATTAGACCCGTGGGCTCCAATAGGTGTCCTGATTTGAGCCGTAGGCTCTAATAGGCTTCCAAAATGGTAAACAGCGGGTTCAATGCTGTGAGTTCTCTGTGTACACGGTGTTGTGTTAGGAAAGCGATTTATTCGCCTCCCTAACACTGACCCGCCTCTCAGCCAATCGGGTTACCTGTCACCGGATTGGCTGAAGCAACAGGCACTGTGATTGGACGCCTATTGGGCGTCCAATCATAGCAGAGGATGGGAAGAGGACAGGAGAAGACATCGAGGACTCGGAGCGTGGAGGACAGAGCTGTGACCCGAGACAGGTAAGTGCCGGGCGGGGGATGCACACTGGGGCAGCATTTGATGGGGCACAGTAGCGGCAATTGATGGGCACAGTGGTGGCAATTTATGGGCACAGTGGCTGCATTTGATGGGCAAAATGGTTGTGCTTGATGGGCACAGTGGCTGCGCTTGATGGGCACAGTGGCTGCACTTGATGGGCACAGTGGCTGCACTTGATGGGCACAGTGGCTGCTTTTGATGGGCACAATGGCTGTGCTTGATGGGCACAGTGGCTGCATTCTATGGGCACAATGGCTGCGTTTGATGGGCACAGTGGCTGCATTTGATGGGCACAATGGCTGCGTTTGATGGGCACAGTGGCTGCATTTGATGGGCACAGTGATGGCAATTTATGAGCACAGTGGCTGCTTTTGATGGGCACAATGGCTGCGTTTGATGGGCACAGTGGCTGCACTTGATGGGCACAGTGGCTGCACTTGATGGGCACAGTGGCTGCTTTTGATGGGCACAATGGCTGTGCTTGATGGGCACAGTGGCTGCATTCTATGGGCACAATGGCTGCGTTTGATGGGCACAGTGGCTGCATTTGATGGGCACAGTGGCTGCATTTGATGGGCACAGTGGCTGCATTCTATGGGCACAATGGCTGCGTTTGATGGGCACAGTGGCTGCACTTGATGGGCACAGTGATGGCAATTTATGAGCACAGTGGCTGCACTTGATGGGCACAGTGGCTGCGTTTGATGGGTACAAATGTTGCTTGGAAATTCTGAACGTCAAGAACGTGACGAGCCGAGATCAACGATTCCGAGCATGCGTAGGATTTCTGTGCGTCGGAATTGCATACAGACGATCGGAATTTCCGACAAGAACCTTTGTTTTCGGAAAATTTGAGAAGCAGAACTCTCAATCAAATTCCGACAGCAATTCCCATGGTGTGTGCGCCGCATTAGTGATCTCAGCACCTCTCGGGTCAGAGTCCCCCTTTACATCAGTGTCCCCATCAAAGTCCTCCTGATGTCAGGATCTTCATCAGAGTCCCCCCTTTACATCAGAGTTCCCATTATAATCCTCCTTACATTAAGGTCCCCATCAAAGTCCCTCCTTCCATCAGAGCCCCCTTTACATCAGAGTCCCCTTTACATCGGAGTCCCCTTTACATCGGAGTCCCCTTTACATCGGAGTCCCCTTTACATCGGAGTCCCCTTTACATCGGAGTCCCCATCAGAGTCCCCTTTACATCAGAGTCCCCATGAGAGTCCCTTTTACATCAGAGTCCCCATGAGAGTCCCTTTTACATCAGAGTCCCCATGAGAGTCCCCTTTACATCAGAGTCCCCATCAGATTCCCCTTTACATCAGAGTCCTCATCAGAGTCCTCCTTACATCAGAGTCCTCATCAGAGTCCTCCTTACATCGGAGTCCCCATCAGAGAACCCTTTACATCAGAGTCCCCATCAGGGTTCCCTTTACATCAGAGTCCCCTTTACATTGGAGTCCCCATCAGAGTCCTCCTTACATCAGAGTCCCCATCAGAGTCCCCTTTACATCAGAGTCCCCATGAGAGTCCCTTTTACATCAGAGTCCCCTTTACATCAAAATCCCCATCAGAGTCCTCCTTACATCGGAGTCCCCATCAGAGTCCCTTTTACATCAGAGTCCTCATCAGAGTCCCTTTTACATCAAAGTCCTCATCAGAGTCCTCCTTACATCGGAGTCCCCATCAGAAAACCCTTTACATCAGAGACCCCTTTACATCAGAGTCCCCATCAGAGTCCCCTTTACAACGGAGTCCCCATCAGAGTCCCCTTTACATCGGAGTCCCCATGAAAGTCCCTTTTACATCAGAGTCCCCATGAGAGTCCCCTTTACATCAGAGTCCTCCTTACATCAGAGTCCCCATCTGAGAACCCTTTACATCAGAGTCCCCTTTACATCGGAGTCCACATCAGAGTCCTCCTTACAACGGAGTCCTTATCAGAGTCCCCTTTACATCGGAGTCCCCATGAGAGTCCCCTTTACATCGGAGTCCCCATCAGAGTCCCCTTTACATTAGGGTCACTCTTACATCAGGGTTCCCATCAGAGTATCTCTTTACATCAGAGTCTGGGTGGGGGTCGGTAAGAAGTTGAAGTAAAAACATTGGGGGGAATCTGCTGACCTTAGCTGGACAAAATCTTGTATGGAGCTGGATGTGGCCCCGGGGCCGAAGTTTGGAGAGCCCTGCTCTAAGGTGAGGGCGTCCTTTCTGATTGGAGGATGCCTGGCTGTACATGTGACTGCGGATGTCATTTCCAGGGACACACATTGGACCCTGTGTGATATCAGTGATAAGGACGGACATGGGGGGGGGGATCTGGGACTTCTACAATGATCAGATTCTCCATCCAGCAATCACAGCCCCCCCCCTCCCCCTCCCATGAGGACCTGATAATGGCCCAGATGTCTCCACCATCAATAAATAATGAGAAAATCTCCTATAATGTAATAGTCGGCTCTCACCTGATCACCTGATCCTCTCTCAGCGTCCTTCTGTCCTTGTGTCCGAGGTCTCCCGGAATCCGGCCTGTCCAGTCCGGTCACCCCCCCCCCCCCTCCTCCCCTCCCCCCACCTATCCAAAACTCCGCCAGGCTCCAAGGTCCCATTATGGGATTTCCAGACCCCGTCTCCTGAATTCTGACTTCATCATCTCACATTTCTATTGTCTGTGTATCTGGGATCATTCCTCTACAATATGCCTAAAATCCACCAAATTACAGCAGGAGCTCCGACTGGGAGCCAGACCTCCCGATACCAGATGATTGCAGATTCATTAGATTGGAGGTTATGATGCAATCGGGAAGAGTCTGCAGTTACATTTTTTTTTTTTTGCATATTGATAAGAGGGGAGAGAGGAAAGGCAAAATATAATCCGATTAAAAGTTTGTATATTGTGAATGACATGTCAGAAATCTAATTCATCTATACTTGTAAAATTTACTGACAGGTCCACCTTAAAGGGCTCCATTGTGATTGGAGGGTCTGTGGCCGACATGTGCAATTTGTTTTGTTCAGGATCCGTTTTTCGACGAAACTCAACAAATTCGTTCATTTGGAAATATTCGAATTAGCAAAAAAACGTTTAGTAAATTTTTTCGAAAAACGAAAATTCTAAAATTTGAAGATTCAGAAATTCAAAAAAAAAATTGAAAATTCTAAAGAACAAAAATTCAAAAATAAGAACGAACCTATGAAAATTTGAAAACCCGAAATAATAACTAACTAATAATAATAATAATAATAATAACTTGAAAATCCGAAAATAAGAACGAAAATCAGAAAATTCTAAGAAATGAAAATCCGAAAATAAGAACGAAAATCCAGAAATTTGAAATCCTGAAATAACTAATAATAATAACCTGAAAAGCCAAAAATAAGAACGAAAATCAGAAAATTATAAGAAATTAAAATCCAAAAATAAGAGCGAAAAACTGAAAATTCAAAGAAATTAGAATCCAAAAATAAGAACGAAAATCCAAAAATTTGAAATCCTGAAATAACTAACGAATAATAATAACTTGAAATTCCAAAAATCAGAAAATTCTAAGAAATGAAAATCCAAAAATAAGAACGAAAATCAGAAAATTCTAAGAAATGAAAATCCGAAAACAAGAACAAAAATCCAAAAATTTGAAATCCTGAAAAAATAACTAATAATAATAACTTGAACAAGAACGGAAATCCGAAAATTCTGAAATAATCCTGAAATAATAACTAACTAACTAATAATAATAATAACAACTTGAAAATCCAAAAATACGAACGGAAATCAGAAAATTATAAGAAATTAAAATCCAAAAATAAGAACGAAAATCAGAAAATTATAAGAAATTAAAATCCAAAAATCAGAAAATTATAAGAAATTAAAATCCAAAAATAAGAACAAAAATCAGAAAATTATAAGAAATTAAAATCCAAAAATAAGAACGAGAATCAGAAAATTCAAACAAAAGAAAATCAGAAAATAAGAATGAAAATCCAAAAAATTTAAATCCTGAAATAATAACCAACTAATAATAACCTGAAAATCCAAAAATAAGAACGAAAAAAAGAGAATTCTAAGAAATGAAAATCCAAAAATAAGAACGAAAAACTGAAAATTAAAAGAAATTAAAATCCAACAATAAGAACGAAAATCTGAAAATTCAAAGAAATTAGAATCCAACAATAAGAACGAAAATCCAAAAATTTCAAACCCTGAAATAATAACTAACGAATAATAATAACTTGAAATGCCAAAAATAAGAACGAAAATCTGAAAATTATAAGAAATGAAAATCCAAAAATAAGAACGAAAATCAGAAAATTCTAAGAAATGAAAATCCGAAAACAAGAACGAAAATCCAAAAATTTGAAATCCTGAAATAATAACTAATAATAATAACTTGAAAAGCCAAAAATAAGAACGGAAATCCGAAAATTCTGAAATAATCCTGAAATAATAACCAACTATTAATAATAATAACTTGAAAATCCAAAAATAAGAACGAAAATCAGAAAATTATAAGAAATTAAAATCCAAAAATAAGAGCGAAAATCTGAAAATTCAAACAAAAGAAAATCCGAAAATAAGAACGAAAATCCAAAAATTTGAAATCCTGAAATAATAACTAACTAATAATAATAACTTGAAAAGCCAAAAATAAGAACGGAAATCCGAAAATTCTGAAATAATCCTGAAATAACTAATAATAATAACTTAAAAATCCAAAAATAAGAACGAAAATCAGAAAATTATAAGAAATTAAAATCCAAAAAAAAGAATGAAAAACTGAAAATTCAAACAAAAGAAAATCTGAAAATAAGAATGAAAATCCAAAAAATTGAAATCCTGAAATAATAACCAACTAATAATAATAACCTGAAAAGTCAAAAATAAGAACGAAAATCAGAAAATTCTAAGAAATAAAAATCCAAAAATAAAAACGAAAAACTGAAAATTCAAAGAAATTAAAATCCAAAAATAAGAACGAAAAACTGAAAATTCAAAGAAATTAAAATCCAAAAATAAGAACGAAAATCAGAAAATTCTAAGAAATAGAAATCCAAAAATAAGAACGAAAATCAGAAAATTCTAAGAAATAGAAATCCAAAAATAAGAAAATTCTAAGAAATAGAAATCCAAAAACAAGAACGAAAATCCAAAAATTTGAAATCCTGAAATAATAACTAACGAATAATAAAAAATTAAAATTCCAAAAATAAGAACGAAAATCTGAAAATTATAAGAAATGAAAATCCAAAAATAAGAACGAAAATCAGAAAATTATAAGAAATGAAAATCAGAAAACAAGAACGAAAATCCAAAAATTTGAAATCCTGAAATAATAACTAATAATAATAACTTGAAAAGCCAAAAATAAGAACGGAAATCCGAAAAATTCAGAAATAATCCTGAAATAATAACTAACTAATAATAACTTGAAAATCCAAAAATAAGAGCGGAAATCAGAAAATTATAAGAAATGAAAATCCAAAAATAAGGACGAAAATCTGAAAATTATAAGAAATGAAAATCCAAAAATAAGAACGAAAATCCAAAAATTTGAAATCCTGAAATAACTAACTAATAATAATAACTTGAAAAGCCAAAAATAAGAACGGAAATCAGAAAATTCTAAGAAATGAAAATCCAAAAATAAGAACGAAAATCTGAAAATTCAAAGAAATTAAAATCCAAAAATAAGAACGAAAATCCGAAAATTCAAAGAAATGAAAATCCAAAAATTTGAAAACCTGAAAATTTGAAAATCTGAAATAATAACTAACTATTACATTATAGGTATTGGAATTTCCTTTCCAATTTGGCTGTTAGTGAACGTAACGAATACAAATTTATCCGAAGTTACAAATTATCCGAAACAATGAATGCCGCATCTAAACGAATGGAACGTAACAAATAAATAATAATAATAAAAAATGTTTTATTATTATTATTATTATTATTATTATTATTATTATTTATTATCAATTAGTTACTAATTTTCTGAAATAACGAATGGAACATAACAAATGAATAATAATAAATTATAATAATAATAATAAAAACACTTTTAATTATTAATATTTTTTATTATTATTATTAATTTGTTACGTTCCATTCGTTATTTCAGATAATTTTCAGTAACTTTGGATAAATTTGTATTCGTTACGTTCACTAACAGCCAAATTTGAAGGGAAATTCCAATACCTATAATGTAATAGTTGTTATTATTAGTTAATTTTTCTTTTGAATTTTTGGATTTTCGTTCTTATTTTCGGATTTTCGAATTTGCTAAATAATGAACACCGCATCTAAACAAAGGGAACATAATGAATTCTAATTTTTCTGAAGTTACGAATTTATTTAAAAATAACGAATTTCGATCATAATGAATGACCCGAAAAACGCAAAGAAAAAACAAAAAAAACAAATGAAGGTTTATTTTTTCCGGCGGTGCTCATGTCTAGTCTGTGGACACAATCTGATAACACTCCATCGTTATTCCCTGTGATCTGCCCTCCTGTCACCGCCATGGAGGAGCGCCCAGATGAGGAATTCCACCGACCGATAAGGAAAATAAACAGTTTACATTGCGGATGGAGGAGTCGGGGGAGGAAGCCGGGATCTTGTATGGACGGAAAGTTCTGGCGCTCACAGTGAAATTTGTGTAAATTGTGTAATTGCAACTCAGTAAAAATAAAAAAAAATTCCCGTGACATGTGCCAGAGAGCACCGCAAACGCATTACAAATACATGGGAATGCGCATGTGGAGTCGCACGCCGAGCGCTGGGACTGTCATGTAAATGAGTTCTTTAAGTGGTTCTAAAGCCTAAATATTTTTTATCTTAACCACTTGCCGACTGCGCTATAGCCGGATGACGGCTGCAGTGCGACCGGCTTGTTCGTGGAGGGCGTCTATTGACGTCCTCCTGTGCTTTCTCTTCTTGTGCGCTACCCTGGGGAGAGCGCACCCGAAAGTAAAGGGCCAATCACAGAGACCTTTTACCACGTGACCAATGATGGAGCAATCACTTTGTCAACAAACCGGGATCATGCCCTGTGTGGCTGGTATCGTTGTGAGGAGAGGAGAGAGAAACAATGCAGCAGCGTGAGTTGGGCATGATCCTGAGTGCCATCAGTGCCCTAGGGTGCCGCTACAGTGCTCATCAGTGCCCTAGGGTGCCACTACAGTGCTCATCAGTGCCCTAGAGTGCTCATCAGTGCCCTAGGGTGCCACTACAGTGCTCATCAGTGCCCTAGGGTGCCACTACAGTGCTCATCAGTGCCCTAGGGTGCCACTACAGTGCTCATCAGTGCCCTACAGTGCTCATCAGTGCCCTAGGGTGCCACTACAGTGCTCATCAGTGCCCTTGGGTGCCACTACAGTGCTCATCAGTGCCCTTAGGTGCCACTACAGTGCTCATCAGTGCCCTACAGTGCTCATCAGTGCCCTAGGGTGCCACTACAGTGCTCATCAGTGCCCTTGGGTGCCACTACAGTGCTCATCAGTGCCCTTGGGTGCCACTACAGTGCTCATCAGTGCTCTACGTTGCCACTACAGTGCTCATCAGTGCCCTAGGGTGCTCATCAGCACTGCTCCCCGAGCCCACCCACTTGTGTAACATTAGCAAATTATTATTCGCTCTCGTCTTCCTGCTTCTCATCCCGGCCAATCAGGAAGTGGGTCCTGAGACCCCATTGACCAGGGAGGCCAGGGGGCGGGTAGCGGTGGTGCGTGTGGGGGGGGTTGTTTGCCCCCCCAAATATTGAGCACCAGCTGCCACTGCCCCTCATCCCTCCTTTTACTTACCTGAGCCCTCATTGGATCCAGTGCTGTGCATGTCTGGAGCTCTTTTCTCCTCTCACTTCCGGGTCTCACTGGCTTTGCTGGCACACCAGAAGCCATTGGCTCTCAGTGCTGTCAATTACAGCCAGTGACAAGGAAGTGGGGTCAAGTCCCGCTGACTGTATCAATGAACGCAGCAGCAGGGCTCAGGATCCTGTAGCTGCTGACTTTTAATATAAGGACACTTACCTGTCCAGGGATCCAGCACTGTCCTCACCTGAGCCGATTCCTCAATGGGCTTTGGGTCCTGGCGCCGACATCTTGACTAAGGGAAACTGGCAGTGAAGCCTTGCCATGTATCCCATGGTACATTGCTGCCTGCAAGCAGAGAATCCTGTGCTGACTCCGCCTCCTGAAACTCCGCCTCTCAGGCTCTGTGAAATGTGTGACACAGCAGTGCCTACCCACAGGGCATAGTGACTACGTGTCACGGAATTCAAGGAAGGAAACGTGCGCGGATCTTCACAGAGCAAGTTTACAAACTTCAGATTTGTTTGGGATTCCTAGGAGTCAGACAGAAATAATGGAAATACAATGTGGAAATAAATATGATTTTACATTTTCACCATGAATACACTAATAAGGAAGCATATGAACCATATTGTGTGCAGGAACCAGTTTCCACCTTTCTTCAGTTTTGAACAGTCAGAAAAATAGGTAAGAGTTATGATTGGTTGCTGCAGGTGACCACATTTATCCATTGGCCTTCTCCCTGAGAAATAGGTGGCAGACCTGGTGACTGGGGCTGTGCTGGGTGACAACAGCCAGGATCTGACCCTCCTGGAGGTGTGGCGGCAGTACTTCACACAGGCATAAAAGCGTGCCAAAACCCGGACTTCAGGGACTTAAATAGACTCTGCTTGACCCAAGATGGCTGCCACATGTATCACATGTTGAAAACGGATTTGATTTTTGTCACGGTTTTCGCCAGTGGACGAAAATGTGCCGTACTTTTCATTTTGTTTTCGTCGCTGTAAAAATGCCACTGGCGAAAACGTTTTCGTTGATGAAATTAACACTGGTTGCAACGGCATCCAACCGGATCGCTTCTCCAGTGACCCAGGAAACCATAGAGGAACCAGGCTCCTCCCAACTTCCTCTCCAGCTTCAGAGCTGCTGCGGTTGAGCGCCACCTGCAGTGGAGAAAATAAACTGCACCTGCCTACAGGCCAACTGCTGCCAACAGCAGATCTGATCTGCATCTTATGTTCAGTTTTTGCCAGATTCAATAAATAAGGTCACGGTTCACAATGAATGTCTTTGTTCTGTCTCTGGGACAGATAGCTAAACCTTCTTGTCCCATAAACTTCAGATACCATATTTCTTTGATCTCAGTTTTATTAGAACAAGCCAGGCGAAACTACAAAACAACAGAAATAGACCTCAATCAGTACAATATTGCATACAACACAGCATACATTACAGAAACAACTATATACAATACAAGATGAGAGAATAAAAACATACGTTTTAAGTTCTCTAAGGGGTGATGGCGATAGATTGAGAAAAACATGTCCTGCTTCCTGCAGTGTCTCCTCAAAGCATGGTGGTTGGTTCACTTCCTGTGAAGATTCTACCCAGAATTCCCTGCTTACTAACAACTTCCTTAACTACACACACAGTGTATCAAATAAACAGAACACTGCAGCAGTACCAAAAAAGAACACTAGATGGAGCCTGCACTCCAAATATGATTGTCTTATGTAAATTACAAACCTTAAAGCGGGATTCCACCCGCAGTTTTTTTTTTTTTTAAGTCAGCAGCTACTAACAGTGTAGCTGCTGACATTTAATAAGGACACTTACCTTGTCCTACGTGCCCGCGCTGATGGCCCCCCGATGCCGATCGCACGACTGATGCAGATCCCGCGCCGCCATTCACACTAGGGGAAACAGGCAGTGAAGCCTTACGGTTTCACTGCCCATTTCCTACTACGCCTGTGTGAGTCTCGTGCCGACTTGTGAATGGGCGGCTGCTCTCTGAGAACACACACAGTTCCCAGAAAGCAGCGCGCCCCATTCACTAGGAGAAAAAGAAGAAGAAAACATGCTGCGGTGCCGAAGAGGCAGATTACGGACTTCCGCATAGCAACAGGTATTTCGGGTGAGTATAATTTTTTTTTTTTTTTTTCACTTTTTTTTTATTTTATTTTTTTAGGACTTTTGGCCAAATGTTGTTTTCCTGGGTGGAACTCCGCTTTAAATGTAATTTTAACAACACAGATACAGATACAGTTTTTCAGAACATTTTTTTGTGTGCTGAAAATGCCCCCCTCTGCGTATACCCAAGTCACCTTTTTGCGCCTGATCTCCTGGAATTTGGGGACCTGGTACTGGCCGACCGTAGGTCTCCTGGACCCCAAACTTGGCACACATGTAGCCACTCTTCCCCTACAAGTGTGCAAAGTTTGTCGGCCGGGGAGCACCGATTTTTCAAAGCCGGGCACCCCTTCCAAAGACTCCCATGTTAAACGGTGATTTCTCCAGTGATTTTGGGGACCCGGTACCGGCCGGTCGTAGGTCCCCTGGACCCAGATCTTGGTACACATGTAGCCCTATTTCTCTTCTATAAGTGTGCAAAGTTTGTTGTCTGGGGAGCACCAATTTTTCAAACCAGGCACCCCTTCCATAGACTCCCATGTTAAGCGTCAGTCTAGTCTTGGACACAGGGAGGTATGGGCACAGTGCGGCATGGGCACAGTGAGGCATTGACTAGGGTGACCACATTTCCAAACTACCATTCAGGGACACCCCCAATTCCCAAAAATCAGCTTGTGCTGTGATGAATCACAACACAGTGATTGGACACAAGAGGCGGGATTTATGATTTCTCCAATAACAAGCAGGGGGCGGGGATTGTGCTCCTCCAGGCAATCCCGGCCAGGACAAGTACAGTCAGTGAGTAAAGTGGTGATGTGGCGGCCTTTTTTGGGGGCATCAAAAAAAGGCCGGGGGGGGGGGTGTCTGTGTCAGTTTCATTCAGGGACACTGTATTGTCCTGGAATGAATGTGCCCGGGACAGACCTGCAAAATGCGGGACTGTCCCGGGCAATCCGGGACACGTGGTCACCCTAGCATGGACACAGTGAGGCATGGGCACAGTGAGGCATGGGCATAGTAAAGCATGGACACAGTGAGGCATGGACACAGTGAGGCATGGACACAGTGAGGCATGGGCACAGTGAGGCATGGACACAGTAAGGCATGGACACAGTGAGGCATGGACACAGTGAGGCATGGGCACAGTGAGGCATGGGCACAGTGAGGCATGGACACAGTGAGGTATGGACACAGTGAGGTATGGACACAGTAAGGCATGGACACAGTGAGGCATGGACACAGTGAGGCATGGGCACAGTGAGGCATGGGCACAGTGAGGCATGGGCACAGTGAGGCATGGACACAGTGAGGTATGGACACAGTGAGGCATGGACACATTGAGGCAAAGTGAGACAATGGCACAGTGAGGCATGGGCACAGTGAGGCATGCAGTTGAACACCCTAGGCTTATACTCAAGTCAATAAGTTCTCCCAGTTTTTTGTGGTAAAATTGGGTGCCTCGGCTTATAATCGGGTCGGCGTATATTCGAGTATATAGGGTACATCTGATGGACAGAACAGTCATAACTTGCAATATTACAGACATGAAAACCCGCTGAACTGGCACTGACAAAGCATTACCGGTCACTTACCGTATGATTAATATTAACCCAGCGCCAGACCAGCCGTTCTGTCCACTGCAGCAATTGTAATTGTGAGATTTTACATAAAAATAATCGCATTTTACAGAAAGGCACGGAGCAAACGTAGTTTGGGGGAGGGGCCGCATGACAGGGAGGGACTGGCCGTGGCGATTGGCTCGGCATCAGTATGGGAGTGGTTGGCCTGCTATAGGGGTGGGGGCAGCAGAGTGTTCTGGTGCGGAGGAAGTGACGTGGGTCACTGCTCCATTTTTTCAACATGGGGAGAAGCTTCCCACCCACCCTCCCTAGTTTTAGGCTGGCTAGCGGGCGTTTTTTGGGTCTCTGTAAGACTAAAAAGTCTGGTAGTTGGGGTAGGAAAAGTTTGTACCCATACGTGGTATGGGGGGTTATTGTGTACCTTTCGGTTGGCGTGTGTTAACCAGGAAGGGGTTAAAGTGTTAGGTCACTGAGGACGGTTATACTGCCTCCGAGTCGGTGTCTTGCGGCTGAGGCCTAGGTGATAAGTATTGTCCCGGTGTCCAAGTTGAGAGGGGTGGTCCTTTAGACCAGTGTTCCCCAACCCCCGGTCCGCGGCCCACTACCGGGCTGCGGCACTTCTGCAGCCGGGCCACGAGCAGGTGGCATGAGAGAGCCCCACATGCGGACCGCAGCACTCTGCCATTCGGACCGCAAGGAGACTTTTCTTCCTCCTGCGTCGCTCATAGAGCCGACAGCGGGAGGCGGAACAATTCTGGGTGGAGGGCGGAGCTGCCCGAGGTTATCAAACAGGCGATTGGCTGCTAGGACTGTCCTTCATCCTAGCCTCCAATCACCTGTTTGTTACCTCGGCCCTCCATCCAGAACTGTCCCGCCTCCCTCCTTGCAACTTTTCTCCTCATGCTGTGCCTCCCTCCGATCTGTCCCTAAGTGTGGGGGACGGAACCGAGGACTGTAATGTGTGGGGGACGGAACCGAGGACTGTAATGTGTGGGGGACGTAACCGAGGACTGTAATGTGTGGGGGACGGAACCGAGGACTGTAATGTGTGGGGGACGGAACCGAGGACTGCAATGTGTGGGGGACGGAACCGAGGACTGTAATGTGTGGGGGACGGAACCGAGGACTGTAATGTGTGGGGGACGGAACCGAGGACTGTAATGTGTGGGGGACGGAACCGAGGACTGTAATGTGTGGGGGACGGAACCGAGGACTGCAATGTGTGGGGGACGGAACCGAGGACTGTAATGTGTGGGGGACGGAACCGAGGACTGTAATGTGTGGGGGACGGAACCGAGGACTGCAATGTGTGGGGGACGGAACCGAGGACTGTAATGTGTGGGGGACGGAACCGAGGACTGTAATGTGTGGGGGACGGAACCGAGGACTGTAATGTGTGGGGGACGGAACCGAGGACTGTAATGTGTGGGGGACGGAACCGAGGACTGCAATGTGTGGGGGACGGAACCGAGGACTGTAATGTGTGGGGGACGGAACCGAGGACTGTAATGTGTGGGGGACGGAACCGAGGACTGCAATGTGTGGGGGACGGAACCGAGGACTGTAATGTGTGGGGGACGGAACCGAGGACTGCAATGTGTGGGGGACGGAACCGAGGACTGCAATGTGTGGGGGACGGAACCGAGGACTGCAATGTGTGGGGGACGGAACCGAGGACTGCAATGTGTGGGGGACGGAACCGAGGACTGTAATGTGTGGGGGACGGAACCGAGGACTGTAATGTGTGGGGGACGGAACCGAGGACTGTAATGTGTGGGAGACGGAACCGAGGACTGTAATGTGTGGGGGACGGAACCGAGGACTGCAATGTGTGGGGGTCGGAACCGAGGACTGCAATGTGTGGGGGACGGAACCGAGGACTGCAATGTGTGGGGGACGGAACCGAGGACTGCAATGTGTGGGGGACGGAACCGAGGACTGCAATGTGTGGGGGACGGAACCGAGGACTGCAATGTGTGGGGGACTTCAGGCAGCGTGGCAAGTGACAATCCGCATCTGGTGGCAGGCAGCGTGGCAAGTGACACACTCAAAGCTCCCACTGATTCTGCATTATGGTGGGTTTAACTTTATTTTTTACTACAATGTAATAAATAGAAATAATGCGCTGACAAATTGCCCGCGAAAAATCGCTTACCCCCCGCATGCCATCCCCAACCTCCCCCCAACCGGGCCTTGGAAATTTTTCTTCCATGCAGCCGGTCCTCGGTGCCAAAAAGGTTGGGGACCACTGCTTTAGACCACCAAGGGTTGGGAAAGGTGTATATAGTTATTTAAAAAGTTATTTAAAACGGTTATTTATGTTAAAATGTTATTGGTTAAATAAAGAAGGCCGGAAGGCCAATTTTACTCCACAACGTGGTCCCTTGTATCATTGGGGTTAGTGGGGTAGTATATAAGGAGGTTGGTAGTATGGGGGTTAAGGGGATAAGTGGTCACTAGGATCGGTCCTTAAGGCCTCGTACACACGGCCGAGGAACTCGACGTGCCAAACACGTCGAGTTCCTCGGCGAGTTCAGCCCTCCCATAGAGAGCTCCCATAGAACAACGAGAAAATAGAGAACATGTTCTCTATTTTCTCGACGAGTTCCTCGGCGGCTCCATCGGGCCGAAAGTGTACACACGACAGAGTTTCTGGGCAGAATCAGGCTCTGACCGAGTTTCTCGCCGAATTCGGCCGAGAAACTCTGTCGTGTGTACGAGGCCTGACATGTCATGAATTTTTACCAACAAACACACCAGCAATTTTATATCGAAATGATTCTTTAAAACCATTACACAGAGCAGGTAAGTATAAAAACGTTTTTTTACTTTACAATTACTTTATAGAGGAGCTCCCGACTCCCCCCAAAAAATTCAGTAGCTACAAATACTGCAGCTGCTGACTTTTAATATAGGGACACTTACCTGTCCAGGGATCCAGCCCTGTGCTCACCCGAGTCGATTCCTCAATGGGCTTTGGGTCCTGGCGCCGACATCTTGACTAAGGGAAACTGGCAGTGAAGCTTCACAGGTGGCTTCCCACTGTGCATGTGCTGAGCTTTGTGATTGGACCTGTGATGTGTTCCAGAAGGCTACAAGGGAAGGAGGAGGAGGGGGAGGGGGGGGGTGAACTTCCACTCGAATCGCCGCAGCCAGAAGTGGGATCAGGCACATGTCAAAACCATGTACTTGCTCCCCCTTCCCCCAAAAACACAATTATTAAAGAGGAGGGGGGAGGGTACAAACAAGCAAAACTTCCTATTTTGTGTGAAGTTCCGCTTTAATATTTCCTGAAACCACAGAATATCCAGCTGTTTTGTAAGCTTTGTGTGATGCAGTTCATGATCAGCGGTCAGTGTGTCATCTCTGTGCAGTCAATGTCTGGTCAGTGTGCATGCTATGTGCGGTCAGTGTGCACGCTATGTGCGGTCAGTGTGCATGCTATGTGCGGTCAGTGTGTGGTCAGTGTGTATGCTATGTGCGGTCAGTGTGTGGTCAGTGTGTATGCTATGTGTGGTCAGTGTGCGGTCAGTGTGCACGCTATGTGCGGTCAGTGTGCACGCTATGTGTGGTCAGTGTGTGGTCAGTGTGCACGCTATGTGCGGTCAGTGTGCGGTCAGTGTGCACGCTATGTGCGGTCAGTGTGCACGCTATGTGTGGTCAGTGTGTGGTCAGTGTGCACGCTATGTGCGGTCAGTGTGCGGTCAGTGTGCACGCTATGTGCGGTCAGTGTGCACGCTATGTGCGGTCAGTGTGCACGCTATGTGCGGTCAGTGTGCACGCTATGTGTGGTCAGTGTGTGGTCAGTGTGCACGCTATGTGCGGTCAGTGTGCACGCTATGTGCGGTCAGTGTGCACGCTATGTGCGGTCAGTGTGTGGTCAGTGTGCATGCTATGTGCGGTCAGTGTGTGGTCAGTGTGTATGCTATGTGTGGTCAGTGTGCGGTCAGTGTGCACGCTATGTGCGGTCAGTGTGCACGCTATGTGCGGTCAGTGTGCGGTCAGTGTGCACGCTATGTGCGGTCAGTGTGCACGCTATGTGTGGTCAGTGTGTGGTCAGTGTGCACGCTATGTGCGGTCAGTGTGCGGTCAGTGTGCACGCTATGTGCGGTCAGTGTGCACGCTATGTGCGGTCAGTGTGTGGTCAGTGTGCACGCTATGCACACTAAAAAAAAACACGCATGCTCGGAATCAATTTGACGCATGCTCGGAATCAATGAACTTCTCTTTTCTCAGCTCATTGTAGTGTTGTACGTCACCGCGTTCTTGACGGTCGGAATTTGGTGTGACCGCGTGTATGCAACACAAGTTTGAGCCAAAATTCTGTCGGAAAAAAATATCCAAATTGTCGGAATTTCCGATCGTGTGTACGCGGCATTACAGAGGCCTGGTGGAGCACATGTACTGTATAATGGCGCGTACAGACGATCCGTGGATTTTTTTTCCACGGATTTTCGCTCAAACGTGTCTTGCCGGACACACGGTCACACAAATGTTGTCTGAAATTGCGAACGTCAAGAACGCGGTGGCGTGCAAGACGTACGACGAGCCGAGAAAAATGAAGTTCAATGGCCGGTGCGGCTCTTCTGCTTGAGCATGCGCGGAATTTTGTGCTTCAGAATTGTGTGCACACGCTCGGAATTTACGACAAGTTTTGTTGTCGGACAATTTGAGGACCAGCTCTCAAATTTTTGTTGTCGGACAGAAAATGTCCAAGGGGGCCTACACACGGTCGGAAATTCTGAGCGTGTGTACGCGGCATAAGAAGAGGAATATTGGTTGAGTATGGAGCTGCTGTGTCTGGGGCTGTAGATGCAGCTCGTCAGGTCAGAGACATCCTCCCCGAGGGAGTATTGACTTTCCTGGAGGTGAATGCTGAGGAGGATTAGAGGGAATATACTGTATACCTCAGCTGGGGATGGAACAGATGTCCGACGGCCTTGAAATCGTCATTAACCATCTCTACGCCCCCTGATATCATTTCACTGATCATCAATAATGGGAATCTCCTGATCTGCTTGTAAGGCCAGAAATTCCATCAGAAGGTGAATGGAGCTTCGAGGAAAGTGGAAGAAAATATCCCAGAAACTCCAACCCAAAGTTGGACAAATCCTGGGAGCTGAGCCAGCTATCTCTGGGGCTGTAGATGAGGCTCATCTGGGTGCAGTGGGGGTGCGTCCATAAAGGGCGCAGGAGCGCCACGGTGCCACCCACTCTCTCCTGTCACCCCTCTATTACCATAGATAGATTCATTGCATTGCATGAATCTATCTATGGTCACCCCTATTCAGGTGTCCGGCCCTTATCAGGCCCCGGGCATCTGAATTACAGCGGCGGGGGTGTTTTTAGAAGAACATAATAGGCTGTCCAAAATGGTAAACAGCGGGTTCAATGCTGTGCGTTCGCTGTTTGCTGTAGTAGTGAAGCGAATAAATCGCTTTCCCAACACTGACCCGCCTCTCAGCCAATTAGGTGCTCGCGTCTGGTTACCTGTCACCTGATTGGCTGTATCGACAGGCACTGTGATTGGACACCTATCAGGCAGAGGATGGGAAGAGGACGGGAGAAGACATCGAGGACTCGGAGCGTGGAGGACAGCACTGTGACCCGAGACAGGCAAGTGCTGGGCGGGGGATGCACACTGGGGCAGCATTTGATGGGGCACAGTAGCGGCAATTGATGGGGCACAGTAGTAGCAATTGATGGGGCACAGTAGCGCCAATTGATGGGTAGAGTAGCTGCATTTGATGGCACAGTGGCGGCAATTTATGGGCACAGTGGCTGCGTTTGATTGGTACACTGGCAGCAATTGATGGGTACAGTAGCTGCGTTTGATGGCACAGTGGCGGCAATTTATGGGTACGGTGGCTGCGTTTGATGGGCACAGTGGATGCACTTGATGGGCACAGTGGCTGCGTTTGATGGGTACAGCGGCTGTGTTTGATGGGTACAGTGGCTGCGTTTGATAGGCACAGTTTCTGCGTTTGATGGGCACAGTGGCTGCGTTTGATGGGCAAAGTAGCTGTGTTTGATGGGCACAGTGCCTGCGTTTGATGGGAACAGTGGCTGCGTTTGATGGGCACAGTGGCTGCGTTTGATGGGCAAAGTATCTGTGTTTGATGGGCACAGTGGCTGCGTTTGATGGGCACAGTATTTGCGTTTGATGGGCACAGTGGCTGCAATCGATGTTTTTTATTCAGTTTGTTTGCGCCCCCCAAAAATTTTGAGTACCAGCGGCCACTGTCTGGGTGTCATTGGGTCAGGGGTTGGTGACATTCTCTCCTCAGGTGGTACTGACTTTCCTGAAGGTACAGATAACACAGCAGGAAATCATGGGGAATATACTGTAGAGTAGACCTTGGTTGGAGATGTCTGGTGGGCTGACAACCATCTTTAACCATCTCCAAGCCCTGATATAATTTCACTGATCAATCAATAACAGTACACAAGTCTCATGACACGGTCCTGAGGTGGCTCTTTCCCCTCAGAAGTTGAATGAATCTTCCATGAAGGTGGAGGAAAATATCTCAGAAACTTGGGCCCAACTCTCCTGCCCAACTCTCCATCCAAAGCTGGGCGATTTCTATGAGCTGATGGCAAATACTCAGGAATATTCGTTGAATTTGTGGAGCAGCTGTGACCGTAGATGAGGCTCATCTTAGTGTTATCGGGTCAATGGCATCCTCTCCGGAGGGAGTATTGACTTTCCTGAAGGTTCAGAGAAAGCACCAGAGGATAATGGAAAATATAGTCCTTGGTTGGAGAAAGAACAGATGTCTGATGGCCTTACAATCATCTTTAACCATTTTCAGGCCCTGATATCATTGCCATGGGCGTCCGCTCCATAGGGCAAGGGGGAGCAATTTACCCCCCCTAGAAAATTGAGAAGGTGTTGAAGAGTCTCGCGGCCATGGGCTGTCTGAAGGGGGGTATGTGCTGAAGGGGGAGTCCATCTGTGCTGAAGGGGGGGGGTATGTGCTTAAAGGGGGTCCATCTGTGCTGAAGGGGGGTCTGTGCTGAATGAGGGGGCCTGTGTGGAATGGGGGGCTCTGTGCTGAAGGGGGGGGTCTATCTGTGCTGAATGGAGGGGTCTGTGCAGAATGGGGGGTCTGTGCAGAATGGGGGGGGTCTGTGCTGAAGGGGGGGTCCATCTGTGCAGAATGGGGGGGTCTGTGCTTAAGGGGGTCCATCTGTGCTGAATGGAGGGGTCTGTGTTGAAGGTGGGGTCCATTTGTGCTGAAGGGGGGTCTGTACATTCTCTAGGCTATATTTATATGGGCATGGAGGAGTGAAGCTGAATTATCTCAAGAGCTATTTCACACTGCCAGCTGGCCGCGTTAAATGCGACTGTGTATCGCCGCTCCCGAAGCGCCTCTCCCCCTGAAAAAGTTTCAGCGGACGCCCATGATCATTGCACTGATAATCAATACCGGGTGAGTGACCTGGTACTGAGGCAGCTCTTTCCCTCAGTTCACTAGACATCCACATTGAGAGAAGTGGAGAAAGAAATCGCCAAAACTCCGGCACAAAGCTGGCCAAATTCCGACAGCTAATGGGAGGAATACTTGTTGAGCATAGACCAGTTGTGTCTGGGGTTGTAGATGAGGCTCATCTGGATGTTATTAGATCTGTGACATTCCTCTACTGAGGTGGTATTGACATTTCAAAAGGTACATGTAGCACCCTCTACCGTAGGTAGGTAGGCGCTAGAATAGGTTTTTGTCTAGGGAAACTGCCAGTGCAAGTAAATTTAGGCAGGCCTATGCTTCAGGCTGGGCCTGCTTGTTTTGATCTGGGGATAGGGAGTGGTTAGTGTAGCGGAGGGTGTGGCCACCTGTGCTCTAGTTCTGGGGCGCCTCCCCTGTTTCCAGGGAGAATGATCTGGAAGAGGGGCAGGGCACAGGACCTGAGTGACAGGGAGCTCATGTGAGGAGCCCTGACCAATCCCCACTTGGTATTGGCAGGGGGCAGGCATCCCATACAAGCTCCCAGCCCACTGGGGAGGAGTTGTCGGCCAGGAGACAAGGAGAATGGAGTACTAGGCAGCAGGAAGAGGCCATCCCCATCTGGGGGGGGGGGGTGCCGATGGCCGAGGAGCCCGGGAAACCTGGGAGGGAGCAACATCCTTACAAGGTTATGGATGGAGTGTCCTGGAACAGAGGGGCTGTGTCTGTCCAGATAAAGTTCTCCATTATGGACTCTGGGCAGGAAAAAATCAGTGAGTGGATCACAGTGGATTTCTGAGGTATGCCAGGGGAGCTGGGTACGAGGCCAGAGGAGAGACTGTGGGAAATGTGTCAAATCGATGCGGCCTGAGGGCACAGGATTTGCGGAACAGTAGTCCGCCAAGTTACATGTGCTACTAAATTACTAGGCCGCCGGGGAAAGGTACTGCAGACCTCTGGCCTAGTAACATTTCATAGCCAGCCATTGAGACTGTTCATTGCGGACTCTTTAGCTCATATGAGGATGTTACAGGGAAAATAAAGATCTACAGTGAAGTTTGTGCAGAAGGGGAGAAGTCCTGGGAGCAACAGTCTGCGGGAGATAAGCAGAGGAGGAGAAATAGTCTGCATGGTGATGCAGGGAGAGTCACTGTAGATATTATATGTGAATCATCAAGGCTCAACCAAATTTCAAGTGCTTTAATATGATGGAAAAGCAACATATTCTATGGGTATCCCATATCCCCCTTTCCCCCAACCTAGTTATATCCCCCAATAATCAAAAACAAAACAACGCAAATGACTGTTCATTATCTCTGAGGTGATAGATGGAGGTCTGGCAGCAAGCGCTACATACATACAGGTAACACAGAAGATGATTTTGGGGAATATACAGTACTGTAGACCTTGGTTGGTGATGGAACAGGTGTCTGATGGGCTCTTTAATTAGGCAAATTAGGCTGTCGCCTAAGGCCTCCCACTCACAGGGGCCTCACGGCTGCCTAATTTGCCTCTGCTCAATCACTGTGTGCTAGATCCGTGCATCTTTCTGCAGCCATTTTTATTTGCTTGAATTTTTTTTTACCCATTATGGGCATGAGTGGTGCCCCCATGTCTAAGTTTTGCTTAAGGCCTCACAAAGCCTAGAGCCGCCTCTGCTGATGGGCTCACTGTGTCTGGAACTCTGGATGCAACTCATCTGGGTGTCGATGGGGCAGCGACATCCTCCTTTTTTTTCTGAGGGGTGTTGACTATTCTACAGGTACAGAGAACACAATAGATTCTAGGGAATATAGACCTTGGCTGGAGATGGAACAGATGTCTTATGGCCTCACAGTCATCTTTAACCATCCCCAGGGTCCGATATCATTTCAGTGGTCAACAGTGGCGGCTGGTGCTCAAAATTAAAAAAATAAAAAAAAAACATCAATTGCAGCCTTACTGTGCCATCAAACGCAGCCACTGTGCCATCAAACACAGACACTGTGCCATCAAACGCAGCCACTGTGCCATCAAACGCAGCCACTGTGCCATCAAACGCAGCCACTGTGCCCATCAAACGCTGCCACTGTGCCATCAAACGCAGCCACTGTGCCATCAAACGCTGCCACTGTGCCATCAAACGCTGCCACTGTGCCATCAAACGCTGCCACTGTGCCATCAAACACAGCCACTGTGCCCATCAAACACAGACACTGTGCCATCAAACGCAGCCACTGTGCCATCAAACGCAGCCACTGTGCCATCAAACGCAGCCACTGTGCCATCAAACGCAGCCACTGTGCCATCAAACGCAGCCACTGTGCCATCAAACGCAGCCACTGTGCCATCAAACGCTGCCACTGTGCCATCAAACGCTGCCACTGTGCCATCAAACGCTGCCACTGTGCCATCAAAAGCAGCCACTGTGCCATCAAACGCAGCCTCTGTGCCATCAAACGCCGCCTCTGTGCCATCAAACGCCGCCTCTGTGCCATCCAACGCCGCCTCTGTGCCATCCAACGCCGCCACTGTGCCATCAAACGCAGCCACTGTGCCATCAAACGCAGCCACTGTGCCAAACGCAGCCACTGTGCCATCAAATGCTGCCACTGTGATCCCCCCACCCCTGCCTGCTCGCCATCTGCACGGCACTTACCCTGTCTCGGTGGGGCACCGGTGTCTTCCATGTGTCTTCTCCCCTCCATGTGTATTCTCCAGTCCTCCCCTCCTCTCCGCCTCATAGGCGTCCAATCATAGCGCCTGACGTTTCAGCCAATCAGGTGACCGGTAACAGACCAGGAAACCTGATTGGCTGAGAGGCGGGTCAATGTTAGCAAAGAGACTTCCTTCGGCTTTGCTAACATTAAGCTGAGTGAGAAGCGCTTCTCACTTTTTTGGACGCCTATTAGAGCCAAAGGGCCAGATCCACGTAGCGCGGTGCTTCTTTACGTCCGGCGTAGTGTATCTCAGATACACTACGCCGCCGTAACTTACAGCGTATTTCCTGTCCACAAAGAATTTGCGCTGTAAGTTGTGGCGGCGTAGTGTAACTGTGTCGGCGTAAGGGCGCGCAATTCAAATGGATGAGATGGGGGCGTGTTTTATGTTAGTTTGTCTTGACCCGGCGTAAATGACGTTTTTTCTAAACGGCGCATGCGCCGTCCTTGGGGGTATCCCAGTGCGCATGCTCCAAATTAACACGCAACAAGCCAATGCTTTCGACGTGAACGTCATTCTATGCAAAGCCCTATTCGCAAACGTTTTACGCAAACGACGTACACGACGGAAAATTTGACGCTGGCCCGACGTCCATACCTAACATTGGCTACGCCTCATATAGCAGGGGTACTTAACGCCGAAAAAAGCCTTACGGAAACGACGTAAAAAAATGCGCCGGCTGGACGTACGTTTGTGGATTCGCGTATCTAGCTAATTTGCATACTCGATGCGGAAAGCGACGAAAGCGCCACCTAGCGGCCAGCGTAAATATGCACCTTAGATCCAACGGCGTACTAAGACGTACGCCAGTCGGATCTAGCCCAGCTTCAGGCGTATCTTGTTTTGTGGATACAAAACAAAGATACGCCGGAGCAACCTAGCAGTTACGCGGCGTATCAATAGATACGCCAGCGTAACTGCTTCGTGGATCTGGCCCAAAAGCTCTAATCGTGTGCTTCCAAAAAACACCCCCGACGCTGTAATTCAGGTGCCCGGTGACCGAAAAGGGGCCGGACACCTGAATAGGGGGTGTCAGTGGCGACCATACATAGATTCATGCAATTCATTAGAGAGTGACAGGAGAGGGGGGGCGGCGCTCCTGCGCCCTTATGGACGTAGTGCCACTGGTGGTCAACAATAACAGGAAACGAGTCTCCCAACCTGGTTCTTAGGCCGTTCTTTCACCCGCATATTCTCCAGAAGAAGGATGGAGCTTCCAGGAAGGACAACAAGGTTGAGAAGATATTCCAGACCCTCTTTCCTAAAACTAGGCAAATTCCAGGAGCTGATCGTCAATACACAGAAATATTTGGACCAGCATAGCCTGAGGCTGTAGGTGCAGCTCAACAAATTTCCTATCCTGGTTCTGAGTCAAGTCTTTTCCTCGAAATATGAATGGAGCTTCTAGAAATGAGAGGAAGGTGGTATGAAGATATCAAAGATACTCTGGCCCCAAGCTGGACAATTTTTGAGGGCGGACGGTCAATATACATTGACGTCTTCTCCTGAGGTGAAGGCCTGGCTCGCAGTCTGCATTCTAATTCATCCCAAAGGTGTTCTATTGGGTTGAGGTCAGGACTCATCATCCATGTCTTTATGGACCTTGCTTTGTTCACTGGTGCGCAGTCATGTTGGAACAGGAAGGGGCCGTCCCCAAACTCTTCACACAAAGTTGGGAGCATAAAATTGTCCAAAATCATGACAAGAAAACTCAGAAGGTGATAAGGATTAAAACATATATATCAGTTTATTAACATAGTATAAAAAAAAAGCATAATCATAAAAAACAACAAAACAATAATACAAAACAATTCATATATTGCGGGACCAACCAGACAGGTCACTGGGCTACAGTAGTCCCCAGAGGGAGAGTCACGGTGAAAGAGGAGGTCGCGCAAGACAAGGTCTCAACTAGTTTCGCGACTGAGTTGCTTCGTCGGGAGAAGTCTAAAAGTAATACAAAGTTGTTAGCACAAAGGGCTATGAATACATATGGATACACATGCATAAGCCAATAAAGTGTCAGCACGTAAGTATTTACCGTATTTATCGGCGTATACCGCACAGTTTTTTGCCCTGAAAATCAGGACAAAATCGTGGGTGCGCGATATACGCCGATACCCGCTTTCCCGCGCCGAGTTTGAATACTGCGCCGACATATACCGAGCACAGTTCACTTGTGTATAGTCGGCCAGTCTCGGCTCCTCTCGCGCTCACGTCCTGGACGTACAGGACGTGAGCGCGAGTGTTGCCGAGCCTGCCCGACCATACACAAGTGTACTGCGCTCTGTATATGTCGGCGCAGTATTCAAACTCGGCGCCGGAAACGAGCGGGGAGGACGCCGCAGAAGGACGCTGGACCCGACGAAGAGGACACCCGAAGCCGCAGACGGACGCCGGACCCGACGAGGCCGCCGATGGACGCCGCGCAAGACACCAAAACTGTAAGTACGAAAATCTTTTTTCCACAGGAATTTCGGGCAACTTTAGGGGTGCGCGCTATACGCGGGAGCGCGCTATACCCCAATAAATACGGTAAATACAATTATGAATAAACATTACATAGGGGAACAAGCGCTGTGTGGCTTACCTATAAAAAGAACACCCAAACGCATGGAAATCGCAGCTGCTCGCAGGAAGATCTCCCACGGCGACCAAGGGGGACAACTGCGGTGGTGGACCTGTTTACCTGTATACATAGGTACATTGTAAGTCGAGACTGTACTTGGTGTGACAAGGTGAAGGTGAGGACATGCCGCCTAAGCTACGACGTGAACGTAACCTACGCCCAGCCCTATTCACGTACAACGTAAATGACGTAAAATACGACGGCTTGTGTTCCATGGTCCATACCTTAGCATGACTTGCGCCTCATATATGGGGCTTAACTTTACGCCGGATGTACGACTTACGCAAACCGCGTATATTATGCGCCGGGCGCAACTACGTTCGTGAATTGGCGTATCTCCCTCATTTGCATATGTGCGTAGAAAATCAATGGGAGCGGCAAGTGCGCCCAGCGTAAATATGCGCCCACGATACGCCGGCGTAGGCAAGTTACGTCGGTCGGATGAAGCCTATTTTCAGGCGTATCTCAGTTTGTGGGCACGGCGCACAGATACGACGGCGCATATTTACACTTACGCGGCCTATCTCGAGATACGTCGGTGTAAGTGCTTTGTGAATCCGGGCCATTAAGTTTAAGAGACTGCAGTATAGCAGGTTCAGGTGGGTATTCCAATTGACTTCCAGGATGATGGTACTTCTAATTCTCTCTTAGGGCCAGATCCACAAAAACGGGCGTATATTTAGGCGGGCGTAGCGCATCTCATATGCGCTACGCCGCCGTAACTCAGAGTGGCTCGTAGGGTATCCACAAAGCACTTGCTCCCATATGTGCGCCGGCGTAACGTAAATCGCCCAGCGTAAGCCCGCATAATTCAAAGTAGGCATGGAGTGGGCGTGTTGTATGTTAATCTAGCATGACCCCACGTAATTGACGCTTTTTACGAACGGCGCATGCGCCGTCCGTGGACGTATCCCAGTGCGCATGCGCGAAATCACGTCGCAAATAGTCAATACTTTTGACGTGAACGTAACTTACGCAAAGCCCTATTCGCGAACATTTTACGCAAATGACGGAAAATTTGATGCTGTCCCGACGTCCATACTTAACATTGCGTACGCCTCACTATAGCAGGGGTAACTTTACGCCGGTCCGACGCCTTACGCAAACGACGCATATAGATACGCCGGGCGCACGTAAGTTCGTGAATCGGCGTATCTACCTAATTTGCATATTCTACGCGTAAATCTACGGAAGCGGCACCTAGCGGCCAGCGTAAATATGCAATTAAGATACAACGGCGTAAGAGACTTACGTCAGTCGTATCTAAGCAAAAATCCGGAGTATCTTGCTTTCTGGATACAGAAAAAAGATACGCCGGCGCATTCCTAGAAGTTACGCGGCGTATCAACAGATACGCCAACGTAACTTCTTTGTGGATCTGGCCCTTATTGTTTATACCAAGAGGCTCAAAATTAAATCACAAGATGAAATATTTCCGCTTTTCTTATAAATTCTCTCCCGGGCCAAGGGAAAACTCTCCGAAAGTTTTGCATTCGTAAACACAGCTGAATTCTGGGACAGCGGCCAGGCCCGAGAAACGCCGCACTCCATCAACTCCGAGAGATATCTGTGTCCTATGTGTCACTTGTAGACAATTCATCCCATTGTCACCTCATCTGGAGACACGAAGGATGATTCTTATCCGGCTACAAATCAATAGAACGGGGCCACACTCAGCGATTGGCGTGTAGCTGCCGACGGACAGCGAGCAACTGAGCAACGAAGAGGAGACTCTGGAAGGTTAATGTAAAGCGATCGGATTTTCCGCGGACAAAGCCGTGGAATTTTGTCAGAAGGGCGTTGGCCATGAACTTGTTATGCATACAAACGACAAAACTTTGTTGGCCAACATACACGTAACACCGTGTTTTTTTCAGCTCTTTAGCGCCACCCTTTGGGCAACTTCTGCTAGTTTTGTCTTATGGTGAGCATTGCTTTTGAGCATGCGTGTTTGTAACTTTGGAATTTTTTTTCCTTGTAAATCCGATATCCCACATTTGTTGCCGGAAAATCCGACAAGAATTGTCCGATGGAGCGTACAAACGGTCGGATTATCCGACAACATCCTGCCATCCCGTCGGAAAATCCGATCGTGTGTATGAGGCCAAAGTGTAAAGCCTTGTACACACGACAGGTTTTCCCGGCAGGAAAACTGCCAGAAGAATCCCGACAGGAAAACTATCTGGCAAAAATAGAGAACCTCAACTTTATTTTAGCGTTGGGATTCCCGGCAGAGTGTTTCCTGCCAAGAAAATCGGTCGTCTGTATGCTTACCTGTCCAAGGTAAACCCACGCATGCTCGATAAGCCTTCGACGCATGCACAGTAGCATACAAGGCTAGTGTGGGGTGTAGCAAAATGGCGGCGATGGCATTTAATGCGACAAAAGCCGGCTCGCCTTAGTCGATGACGTCACCGCGTTCTTGCCATTCAAAAGAACGGCGGTCTGTATGCACGGCTTTGCAAAGCAAGCTTGCCAGAAATCCCGTCAGGAAAACTGATTTTTTCTTTTCCTGACGGGATTCCCGGCCGTGTGTACAGGGCTTAACCACTTAAGGACCGCCTCCTGTACATATACGTCGGCATTTTAAAGATGGATATCTCGGTAACAGCAGCAGCTGCTGTCACAACCGAGATATCCATCTTTTCCGTGGCCGGTCCTGTAAACGATAATGGTGGTCTCCGCAGCGGATTCGCCCCGAGATCACCGTTATCGCCCCCCCTCCCGCCGCTTTCCCTTGCCCTCCGCCGCTTACCGGAGCAGGTGATCGGTCCTTCTGGCTGCTTGCCATGGATATGAGTGAGAGCAAGATGGCGAAGTCAAAACGTCACTTCCGCCCAATGCGTCTTAAAGGCACATTTTTTTGTTGTCATTTTTTCAAATGACAATTTTTTTGACCCCAAATCTCATATTCAAGGGGACCTGTCATGTTTTTTTCTATTACAAGGGATGTTTACAGTGTAAAAATAATTAGAATCAAGTAAAATAAATATGAAAACAACATTTTTTTTTTTAAAGCGCCCCGTCCCGACGAGCTCGCACGCAGAAGCGAACGCATACTTGAGTAGCACACGCATATGAAAACGGTGTTCAAACCACACATGTGAGGTATAGCCGCAATCGGTAGATCGAGAGCAATAATTCTAGCACTAGACCTCCTCTGTAACTCAAAAGATGCACCCTAGCTCACAACCTAGAACTATAGTGGGCGGTGCCCGCAGGTCGGGAGAGGCCAGACTCCCCCGGTAGACAGATGGGGACCTGGTCCCTCCCAGCGGGTGACACATATGCTAAGGCCTTGGAGCAAAAACAAGCTCTAGGTTTTGTACACAGTGATATTGTATTTAGTTTAGAATTTGCGGTTTAGACAGGGATATATATGATAATTCCTTAGAGGGTAGAATGGAGTGTGGGGGGTTAATATTAGAGGGTAGAATGGACTCTGGGGGGATTAATAATAGAGGGTAGAATGGACTCTGGGGGGATTAATAATAGAGGGTAGAATGGACTCTGGGGGGTTAATATTAGAGGGTAGAGGGTAGAATGGACTCTGGGGGGTTAATATTAGAGGGTAGAATTGAGTGCGGGGGGTTAATAATAGAGGGTAGAATGGACTCTGGGGGGTTAATATTAGAGGGTAGAATGGACTCTGGGGGGTTAATATTAGAGGGTAGAATGGAGTGCGATTGGAGTTTTGTGCCCAGTAATGATCTCCAGCCTCTCTCGGGAACACAGAGCCACCATTGTCCTCTCCATCCCTTCATCTTCTGCCCAGAGGGGACACCAAGCGCCCGGCCACACAAGTGCCCAATTATTCTCCGCCAACACACAGCAATACAAGAATCAGCATGTTCCCAGCTTTGTTCTGTCTCTTGCCCTTCTCGCTTCAGGGCCGACTGCCAACCTAAAGTTCAATGTCCCACCAACACCATGTTCCCAGTCCCACCAACACACCATGTTCCCAGTCCCACCAACACCATGTTCCCAGTCTCACCAACACAACGTTCCCAGTCCCACCAACACCATGTTCCCAGTCCCACCAACACCACGTTCCCAGTCCACCAACACCACGTTTCCAGTCCCACCAACACAACGTTCCCAGTCCACCAACACCACGTTCCCAGTCCACCAACACCACGTTCCCAGTCCCACCAACACAACGTTCCCAGTCCACCAACACCACGTTCCCAGTCCACCAACACCACATTCCCAGTCCACCAACACCACATTCCCAGTCCACCAACACAACATTCCCAGTCCCACCAACACAACGTTCCCAGTCCCACCAACACCATGTTCCCAGTCCCACCAACACCATGTTCCCAGTCTCACCAACACCATGTTCCCAGTCCCACCAACACACCATGTTCCCAGTCCCACCAACACCATGTTCCCAGTCCCACCAACACAACGTTCCCAGTCCCACCAACACAACGTTCCCAGTCCCACCAACACCATGTTCCCAGTCCACCAACACAACGTTCCCAGTCCACCAACACAACGTTCCCAGTCCACCAACACCATGTTCCCAGTCCACCAACACCACGTTCCCAGTCCACCAACACCACGTTTCCAGTCCACCAACACCACGTTCCCAGTCCACCAACACCACGTTCCCAGTCCCACCAACACAACGTTCCCAGTCCACCAACACCACGTTCCCAGTCCACCAACACCACATTCCCAGTCCACCAACACCACGTTCCCAGTCCACCAACACAACGTTCCCAGTCCACCAACACAACGTTCCCAGTCCACCAACACAACGTTCCCAGTCCACCAATACCACGTTTCCAGTCCCACCAACACAACGTTCCCAGTCTACCAACACAACGTTCCCAGTCCACCAACACAACGTTCCCAGTCCCACCAACACCATGTTCCCAGTCCACCAATACCACGTTTCCAGTCCACCAACACCACGTTTACAGTCCACCAACACCACGTTCCCAGTCCACCAACACAACGTTCCCAGTCCCACCAACACAACGTTCCCAGTCCCACCAACACCATGTTCCCAGTCCACCAATACCACGTTTCCAGTCCACCAACACCACGTTTACAGTCCACCAACACCACGTTCCCAGTCCACCAACACCACGTTCCCAGTCCACCAACACAACGTTCCCAGTCCCACCAACACCATGTTCCCAGTCCACCAATACCACGTTTCCAGTCCACCAACACCACGTTTACAGTCCACCAACACCACGTTCCCAGTCCACCAACACCATGTTCCCAGTCCACCAACACAACGTTCCCAGTCCCACCAACACCATGTTCCCAGTCCACCAACACAGCGTTCCCAGTCCAACCAACACAACGTTCCCAGTCCACCAACACAACGTTCCCAGTCCACCAACACCACGTTCCCGGTCCCACCAACACCATGGGGGGGGGTTAATAATTAATAATAGAGGCTAGAATGGACTCTGGGGGGGGTTAATAATAGAGGGTAGAATGGAGTGTGATTGGGGTTTTGTGCCCAGTAATGATCTCCAGCCTCTCTCAGGAACACAGAGCCACCATTGTCCTCTCCATCCCTTCATCTTCACCATGTTCCCAGTCCCACCAACACCATGTTCCCAGTCCCACCAACACCATGTTCCCAGTTCCACCAACACAACGTTCCCAGTCCCACCAACACAACGTTCCCAGTCCCACCAACACAACGTTCCCAGTCCCACCAACACAACGTTCCCAGTCCACCAACACAACGTTCCCAGTCCCACCAACACAACGTTCCCAGTCCCACCAACACCATGTTCCCAGTCCACCAACACCATGTTCCCAGTCCTACCAACACCATGTTCCCAGTTCCACCAACACAACGTTCCCAGTCCCACCAACACAACGTTCCCAGTCCCACCAACACAACGTTCCCAGTCCTACCAGCACCATGTTCCCAGTCCCACCAGCACCATGTTCCCAGTCCCAGGGAGGAGGAGGGGGGGGCTTGGAGGAGGCAGGGGTACTGTGAAGTTAGTATTAAAGTCAGGAATCGGGGGACTTCATCTGAGTTTTAGGCCCCGTACACACGACCGAACATGTCCGCTGAAACTGGTCCGCGGACCGTTTTCATCGGACATGTCTCCTGGGAGCTTTTGGTCTGATGTGTGTACACACCATCAGACCAATATCCCCGCGGACAGAGAACGCGGTGACGTAGAAGACACAGACGTTCTCTAACACGGAAGTTCAATGCTTCCACGCATGCGTCGAATCAATTTGACGCATGCGCGGGATTTCGGGCCGCTGGTTATACGTCATAACCAGCGGACATGTCCGATGAGTCGTATTAACCATCCGACATGTCTGACGGACAGCTTTCCAGCGGACAAGTTTCTAATCATGCTAAGAAACTTTTGTCCGCTGGAAACCTGTCCGCTAGACCGTACAAACGGTCGGACATGTCTGCGGAAACATGTTCGCGGAAACTGGTTTCAGCAGACATATTCGGTCGTGTGTACGAGGCCTAAGGGTTAATTTTAGGTTCTTAGAGAATTCAATAAAAATTTGAGTATTTTCTAAAAGCAGAGACCCTGCAGAATAAAATGGTGGTAGTAGCAATTTTTTTCTGTTGCATATTTTGCACAGCTTTTTATCAAATACAAATGTTCAGGGAAAAAAATGCATAAAAAATTAATTTCTGTGCAAAACAAACACAATACAATACAATTTTACTGATACATGATGTGAGTGTCGGAGATTGGGGTTGGTGGGACTCAGTTAGGGAGATGGCACACGAGGGGTCTCCTCACGGGCACATAGGATAAGAGTGGAGTTTATGGGCTTATAAAAAAAAATGGGCAAACTCCAAAAAAAGTCCGCTCTCTTTCACCTTTGTAGAATGTTGATCTGTGAGGCCTCGTACACACGGCCGAGGAACTCGACGTGCCAAACACGTCGAGTTCCTCGGCGAGTTCAGCCCTGAAGCCGCCGAGGAGCTCGGCGGGCCGAGAGCTCCCATAGAACAACGAGAAAATAGAGAACATGTTCTCTATTTTCTCGACGAGTTCCTCGGCGGCTCCATCGGGCCGAAAGTGTACACACGACAGAGTTTCTCGGCAGAATCAGGCTCTGACCGAGTTTCTCGCCAAATTCTGCCGAGAAACTCTGTCGTGTGTACGAGGCCTCAGAGAGAGAGAGAGAGAGAGAGAGCAGACTGTGCATGCGTGGGTAGGGAGAGAAGCTGAGAGAAGCCGCCTGCCTCTCTTATACTCTGATCTATCCACATTATAGAATTGATTCCACACTGATCTGTTCCTCCAGATACTCGGCACTCATCACATCTTATTTGCTACAAATCAGAATTATTCTCACCAATCACTGCAACTGGAAACTCATTCTCCTTTGTAAATTGTTACAGAGTAGCAAATCTTGTTGTACGGCGCCACCTGGTGTGTGATGAAGAAAACGCGACTGTGTCTGGTATCCAGATGGAATTATTGTCAGGGTTCGTTTAGAGCAGGGGGGTCTTAAACTGACGGCCCTTCAGCTGTTGTGGAACTACAAGTCCCATGAAGCATTGTAAGGCTGACAGTAACAAGCATGACTCCCACAGGCAGAGGCATGATGGGACTTGTAGTTTCGCAACCGCTGGAGGGCCACCAGTTTGAGACCCCCTGGTTTAAACTTACAATTGGCGGGGTTAAAACCAGTGGCGGCTGGTGCTCCAAATTTTTTGGGGGGGCACAAACAAACTGAAAAAAAAAACTATCAATTGCAGCCACTGTGCCCATCAAACGCAGCCACTGTGACATCAATTGCGGCCACTGTGCACATCAATTGCCGCTACTGTGCCCATCAATTGCTTTGACTGTGCCCCATCAAATGCTGCCAGTGTGACTCCCCCGCCTGGCACTTACCTGTCTCGATGGGGCAGTGGGTCACGGCGGTGTCCTCCAAGGCACCTTGTTTTTTTTAGAGGTCCGGAGGCCCCCAGGGCCCCGGATGGCAACCCCCCCCCCCCCTTTTTTTTGTTATTTTTTATATATATAAAAAAAAAAATTCTAATATATTTTTATTTTATTTTGTATTAAAGGGCCAATTTTTTTTTTAGGGGTACGGGGGGCCCGGAGACCCCCCCCCTTTTTTTTATAATTTTTTTATTTTATATATATATATATATATATATATATATATATATATATATATATATATATATTATTAAAGGGCCCAGAGGTCCCCAGGGCCCCCGGATGGCAACCCCCCTTTTTTTATAAAAAAAAAAATATTTATATTATTTATTTATATGCCCCATGTGGCAAACCCCCTTTTTTATTTTTATAGATGTTTATTTTTTTATTTTAGTTTATATATATTTATTTTTTATTTTTTTATTAAAGGGCCCAGAGGTCCCCATTTTTTTTATATATGTTTATTTTATTTTTTATATATATATATATATATATATATATATATATATATATATATATATATATATATATATATATATATATATATATATATATATTTTATTAAAGGGCCCAGAGGTTTCTTTTTTTTTTATTATTATTATTATTATTAAAGATCCCGGATGGCAACCCCCCTTTTTTGTAGATTCTTTTTATAAAAAAAAAACAATAAATTGTATATATATATGTATATATGTATTTATTTATTTTTTATTAAAGGGCCCAGAGGTCCCCAGGGCCCCGGATGGCTAACCCACTTTTCTTATATATATATTTATTTCTTTTTTTGTAAAGGCCCCCCCCCCCCCCTTCTCAAGTTGCAGCAGCCACCCCCCCCCCCCTGCTCCTCAATTTCAGGCGGAAGCACCCCCCCCCCCCGGTTCTCTGCTCCAGGGGGCCCAGGCCCCATGAAGCTGTGTAAGGGGCCCAATAATTCCTGATGGCTGCCCTGCCTCTGGTACAGAGACCAAGTGTTCTCTGTACAGCACTGCGGTATATGTCAGAGCTATCAGTAGAATAGATGGTCTGCAGTGGGTGGATGGCAGTTGATGGATGGCGACATTTGCTGTCGGATTGCTGGGAATTATTAGTATTTCCATCACTCAGAGCTGTCAGTTCTCTTCTCATAGAGAACCTCTCGGTGTCACATTTTTGGTGGCGTTCTCTCTGTTGGAAGATTCTCATCCTCGGCGATGTTTTATCTGCTGTCTGGTGTGATGTAGAGAGGAGATCAGATTGTTCCTGCAATGTTCTTCCAGGCTGGGAAGACTGAGGGGCAGATCCACATACATCTGCGCCGGGCGCAGCGTATGTAAGATACGCTACGCCGCTGTAACTTACTTGGCTTTGGTTTGAATCCTCAACGAATTCGCGCCGTAAGTTACGGTGAAGTTACGGCGGCGTAGTGTATCTCTCTATCAAATTCGGTGGGTAGGGGGCGTGTTTCATTTAAATGAAGCGCGTCCCCGCGCCAAACGAACTGCACATGCACCGTCCCTAAAATATCCCAGGGTGCATTGCTCCAAATGACGTCATTGTTTTCGAGCCCCATTCATGGACGACTTACGCAAACGACGTAAAAAATTCAAAATGCGAGGCAGGAACGCCATACTTTACATTGAGTACGCCACCATATAGCAGCTTTAAATATACGCCGGAAAAAGCCGAACGGAAACGACGTAAAAAAATGCGCCGGCCGGATGTACGTTCGTGGATCGCCGTAACTAGCTAATTTGCATACTCGACACGGAATTCGACTGAAACGCCACCTAGCGGCCGGCGGGGAAAAAATGCATCTACGATCCGATGGCGTACTAAGACGTACGCCTGTCGGATCGATCCCAAATGCAGTCGTATCTTGTTTTGTAGATACAAAACAAAGATACGACGAGGGAAATTTAAAATTACGCGGCGTATCAATAGATACGCCGGCGTAATTCTTTTGTGAACCTGGCCCTATTATTATACATTTATATAGCTCCGACACCTACCGCAGCGCTGTACGGAGATCACTGAGACAGTCACAACCATAGGAGCTTACACTCTAATCCCCCCCCACAGTCACACACTATTATTATACATTTATATAGCTCTGACATATGCCGCAGCGCTGTACAGAGAACACTGAGCCAATCACATCAATCTCTGTACCAGAGGAGCTTACACTCTAATGCCCCCCCATAGTCACACACTATTATTATTATACATTTATATAGGTCTGACATATACTGCAGTGCTGTACAGAGATCGCTGAGCCAGTCTCAACCATAGGAGCTTACACTCTAATGACTTCCCCCCACAGTCGCACACTATTAGCTAGATTCAGGTAGGGGCGCGCAACTGTAAGGCGGCGTAGCGTATTTACGCTATGCCGCCTTAAGTCAGAGAGGCAAGTACTGTATTCACAAAGTACTTGCCTCCTAACTTACGGCGGCGTAGCGTAAATGCGGCGGGCGCAAGCGCGCCTAATTCAAAATAGGCTGAGGGGGCGTGTTTTATGATAATTTGCTTTGACCTGACGTGATTGACGTTTTTTTGGAACGGCGCATGCGCCGTCCGCCTACATTTCCCAGTGTGCATTGCGGCTAAGTATGCCGCACGGTCCTATTGATTTTGACGTGGACGTAAATGACGTAAATCCCTATTCACGGACGACTTACGCAAACAACGTAAAATTTTAGAATTTCGAAGCAGGAACGGCGGCCATACTTTAACATTACTATTCCAACTATTTGATGGAATATCTTTAGGCCTGATAATGCGTTACGTAAACGGCGTATCTGTACTGCATCGGCCGGGCGTACCTTCGTGAATAGGCGCATCTAGTGATTTACATATTCTACGTCGACCGCAATGGAAGCGCCACCTAGCAGCCAGCCTAAATATTGCACCCTAAGGCCCCATACACACGAGAGGATTTATCCGCGAATACGTTCCAGCGGACCGTTTCCGCGGATAAATCCTCTCGAGGATTTCAGCGGATTTCTCTGCGATGGAGTGTACTCACCATCGCATTGAAATCCGCGCCGAAATCCTCTGGCGATGACGTGTCGCGCCGTCGCCGCGATTATGACGCGGCGACGCTGTCATATAAGGAATTCCATGCATGCGTCGAATCATTACGACGCATGCGGGGGATCCCTTCGGACGGATGGATCCGGTGAGTCTGTACAGACCAGCGGATCCATCCGTTGGGATGGATTCCAGCAGATAGATTTGTTTAGCATGTCAGCGAATATTCGATCTGCTGGAATCCATCCCAGGGGAGAAATATCCGCGGAAACAGATCCGCTGGCGTGTACACACCATAGGATCTATCCGCTGAAACCCATTCGCTGGGATTTTTCAGCGGATCGATTCTATCGTGTGTATGGGGCCTAAGATAGGACGGCGCAAGCACTTAGGTTTAAGTATATCTCTGTTTGAGAATACACGGCGCAGATTCCGAGTTAGGTCGGCGTATCTACTGATACGCCGGCCTAACTATGTGAATCTAGCTATATTATTATTATAAATTTCTATAGCTCTGACATATACCAGAGTGCTGTACAGAGATCACTGAGCCAATCACATCAGTCTCTGTACCAGAGGAGCTTACACTCTAATCCCCCCCGGCTCCCCCCCCCACAGTCAAACACTATTATTATTATTATTATTATTATACTTTTATATACTGTAGCTCTGACAATTACTAAGAAGCCATAAGTCTGACATTACCGGACCAGTTATAACACATAAAAATATACATTTAATAAATATAATATTTATTGGGAAGACACTTTGTTAATAGTGAACCCCCAAGAGATAAGTAGAAAGAGGACTTACCTCCGACCTCTGCCGTGACCTCACTGTCTTCTGGCGATCACCTGTGAGAGAAGGACAACACTGGTCAGAGAGAAGAGGGGCGAGGGGGCGTCACACCCAATAGATGGTGTGATATTAGATACAGGAAGTAGGGTGAGATGTTCATAGAGAATCGGAAGAGACATCCTGGGCTGGAGATCTGAGGATCTCACACCTCGTTGCTGATGAGTCTCTAATAGAACCCTGTAGGCTTTTGGCTATAGATAAAGGTAATCAATTATCATATCACAAGCCTATTTCCCAGCTAAGGGCCCTTCCTTTCTGTGACGGGAGCCACTTTGGGTGGGGGGCTTGTGGAACCCAGCTTACCATGGAATCTCTTTCTCCAGCTCCCCTGGCCCTTCCTGTGTGTAAGTCACCCCGTGTCTATTAGGGGTGCAGGGTGACCGAGAACCCCAGTTTGATCTGTACTGAGACACTCAACACTGGAATGCTGTCCCCTCTCCCATTATTGGTGTCAGTGGGAGAAATAGTACCAAATTGTTAGTGGCAATGGGAGAAATAGGGTCCCGTCGTTGGTGTCACTGGGAGTAATTTTACCCCATTGTTGGTGTCAGTGGGATAAATAGGGTCCCATCATTGGTGTTGGTGGAAGAAATAGTGTCCCATCGGTGTCAAGGTGTCAATGGGAGAAATTGGACCTCATTATTGGTGTCAATGGTAGAAAAAATACCCCATTGTTGGTGTCAGTGGGAGAAATAGTACTCCATTGTTGGTGTCAATGGGAGTAATTGTACCCCATTGTTGGTGTCAGTGGGAGAAATAATGCCCCATCATTGGTATCACTGGGAGGAATAGTACCCCATTGTTGGTGTCAATGGGAGTAATTGTACTCCATTGTTGGTGTCAATGGGAGAAAAATAGGTAGATTCACAGACAATAGCCTAAACTTGCGGCGGCGTAGCTTAGCGTGTTTAGGCTACGCCGCCGTAAGTTAGCTAGGCAAGTACATGATTCTCAATGTACTTGCCTGCTATGTTACAGCGGCGTAGCCTAAAGCGGGCGGGCGTAAGGGCGCCGAATTCAAATGTGTGTAAGGGGGGCATGTTGTATGCTAATAGTGCTTGACCTTACGTTTTTTACGTTTTTTTTTAACTGCGCATGCGCTGGGTGCCTACATTTCCCAGTGTGCATTGCAGCTAAGTATGCCGTACGGGCCTATTGATTTCGACGTGGACGTAAACTACGTAAATCCCGATTCACGGACGACTTATGCAAACGACGTAAAAAAATTCGAATTTCGACGCGGGAACGGCGGCCATACTTGACATTACTATTCCATGTAGGGCTAAGCTCTAATTTTCCTCGGCCTATCTCTTACGTAAACGGCGTAAAAGTACTGCGTTGGCCGTGCGTACGTTCGTGAATCGGCGTATCTCCTCATTTACATATTCTACGCCGACCGCAATGGAAGCGCCACCTAGCGGCCAGCAGAAATATTGCAATTTAAGATAGGACGGCGCAAGCCGTTGTATCTTAGATATGTTTAAGTGTATCTTTGTGTATCTCTGTTTGAGCATACGCTTAAACATAAGTCGGCGTAGATTCTGAGTTAGGTCGGCTTATCTACTGATAAGCCGGCCTAACTCTTTCTGAATCTACCTAAAAGTGTCCCATCTTTGGTATCAGTGGAAGCAATAATGCACCATCATTGGTATCAGTGGGAGGAATAGTGCCCCATTGTCAGGGATAGGAATAGTGCCTTGTTGTTTTCAGTGGAGGAATAGTGCCCATTGTTGGTGTCAGTGGGAGGAATAGTGACCCATTGTTGGTGTCAGTGGGAGGAATAGTGCCCATTGTTGGTGTCAGTAGGAGGAATAGTGCCCATTGTTGGTGTCAGTGGGAGGAATAGTGTCCCATTGTTGGTGTCAGTGGGAGGAATAGTGCCCATTGTTGGTGTCAGTGGGAGGAATAGTGTCCCAGTGTTGGTGTCAGTGGGAGGAATAGTGCCCATTGTTGGTGTCAGTGGGAGGAATAGTGTCCCAGTGTTGGTGTCAGTGGGAGGAATAGTGCCCATTGTTGGTGTCAGTGGGGGGAATAGTGCCCATTGTTGGTGTCAGTGGGAGGAATAGTGCCCATTGTTGGTGTCAGTGGGAGGAATAGTGCCCATTGTTGGTGTCAGTGGGAGGAATAGTGCCCATTGTTGGTGTCAGTGGGAGGAATAGTGCCCATTGTTGGTGTCAGTGGGAGGAATAGTGCCCATTGTTGGTGTCAGTGGGAGGAATAGTGCCCATTGTTGGTGTCAGACTGGCAGAGGCATCATTTAAACCTGTCAATGATGTAGAAAGTCCCATTTGCTGGATCCTAATGCAGTTTACAGCAAAGAAAAGTTACATAAAATTCATGCAATCACTCTGCCACAACGCACCAGAAACGCACATGTGTGAGCAGGGCCTGGGGGGGGGGGGGCATGGCCTGATGTCTATGGGGTATACTGGGGGCATACACTAACACAACTAAACCAGATCACTCCCATGACAGGTGCCCTTTATAGCAAAACCACGGTGGACCCCAGGAAGCTCAGCCCAGGTCTATACATATATGGGGGTCTCTGGGACAGGTACTGGGCTCAGATCTGACACTCCGGAGTGGAAGAGTGTGGGATATTCAGGGGGAGAGGCTCCGGGATTCCAATAAAAGAATCAGAGATGAAAATAGAAAAGAGGGAAGCTCCAGCCTGGAATGGGACCCAGATGTCAGCAGCATCTGTACAGACAGAGCGTCATCAGTGGGAGCAACTGGGGGCACAGCCAAGCGGGAGCTGAACCCCAGGCACAGGAGAGAGGAAGGAGAGGAGAGAGAGAGAGGAAGGAGAGGAGAGGAGAGAGAGAGAGAGGAGAGGAGAGGAGAGAGAGGAGAGAGAGAGAGAGAGGAGAGAGAGGAGAGAGAGGAGAGAGAGGAGAGAGAGGAGAGAGAGGAGAGGAAGGAGAGGAAGGAGAGAGAGAGAGAGAGAGAGAGAGAGAGGAAGGAGAGAGAGAGAGAGAGAGAGAGAGAGAGAGAGAGAGAGAGAGAGAATGGAGAGGAGAGGAGAGGAGAGAGGAAGGAGTGGAGAGGAGAGTGGAGAGGAGAGGAGAGAGGAAGGAGTGGAGAGGAGAGGAGAGAGGAAGGAGTGGAGAGGAGAGGAGAGAGAGAGAGAGAGAGAGAAGAAGGAGAAGAGAGAGAGAGAGAGGAAGGAGAAGAGAGAGAGAGAGAGAGCGCGAGAGAAAGGAGAGGAAAGAAAGGAGAGAGAGAGGAAGGAAGGAGAGAGAGGAAGTAGGGGGGGGAAGAGGAAGGAGAGGAGAGTTAGGAAGCAGAGAGAGGAAAGAGAGGAAGGGGGAGAGGAAAGAGAGAGAAGAGAGAGAGAGAGAGGAAAGAGAAACAGAGGAGAGAGAGGAAGGAGAGAGAGAGAGAGGAGAGAGTGGGGAGAGAGAGAGGAAGGAGAGGAGAGAGAGAGAGAGAGAGAGAGAGAGGAGAGACAGAGGAAGGAGAGGAGAGAGAGAGAGAGAGAGGAAGGAGAGGAGAGGGAGGAAGGAGAGACAGAGGAAAGAGGAAGGAGAGGAGAGGGAGGAAGGAGAGACAGAGGAAAGAGGAAGGAGAGGAGAGAGAGAGAGAGAGAGAGAGAGAGAGAGGAAGAAGAAGAGAGAGGGGAGAGAGAGGAGACTCAGGAGAGAGAGAGGTAGGAGAGAGAGGGGAGAGAGATGAAGGAGGGAGGAGAGAGAGGAAGGAGAGGAGAGAGAGAGGAAGGAGAAAGAGGAAGGAGGGGGGGAGGGGGAGAGGAAGGAGAGGAGAGTTTGGAGGCAGAGAGAGGAGAGAGAGGAAGGGGAGAGGAAAGAGAGAGGAGAGAGAGAGAGGAAAGAGAAACAGAGGAGAGAGAGAGGAAGGAGAGAGAGGAGAGAGGAAGGAGAGGAGAGAGAGAGAAGAAAGAGGGAGAGAGGGGAAGGCGAAAGAGGAGAGAGAGAGGGGAAGGAGATAGAGGGGAGAGAGTGGAGAGAGAGGAAGGAGAGAGAGAGAGGAAGAGGGGGGGGGAGAGAGAGAAATAAGGGGAGGGAGAGAGAAAGGAATAAAAAAGAGAGAGGAAGGAAGAGGGAGATAGAGATAGGGATGGAGTGAGGAGAGAGGGAGGGAGGAGAGAGAGAGCAAGGAGAGAGGGAGGGAGGAAAGAGAGGGAGGGATGAAAGAGAGAGAGAGGAAGGGAGGAGAGAGAGGGAGGGAGGAAAGAGAGAGAGGGAGGGAGGAAAGAGAGAGAGGGAGGGAGGAAAGAGAGAGAGGGAGGGAGGAGAGAGGGAGGGAGGGAGGAGAGAGGGAGGGAGGGAGCGAGGAGAGAGGGAGGGAGGAAAGAGAGAGAGGGAGGGAGGAAAGAGAGAGAGGGAGGGAGGAGAGAGGGAGGGAGGGAGCGAGGAGAGAGGGAGGGAGGGAGGAAGGAGAGAGATGGAGAGAGGGAGGGAGGAAGTAGAGAGAGAGGAAGGGGAGGGGTGTGGAAGGGGAGAAGGAGAGAATGGGAGGAAGGGGAGAAAGGGGAGAAGGAGAGAAGGGGAGGAAGGGGAGGACGGGAGGGGGGAGAAAGGGAGGGAGCAGAGAGAGAGAGGGAAGGAGAAAGTAGAGAGAGAGGAAGGGGAGGGGTGTGGAAGGGCTGAAGGAGAGAATGGGAGGGGGGAGAGAGGGAGGGAGGAGAGAGAGGGAGGGAGGAAGTAGAGAGAGAGAGGAAGGTGAGTGGAAGGGGAGGGGTGTGGAAGGAGAGAAGGGGAGAATGAGAGGGGGAGAGGAAGGGGAGAAGAGGGAAGGAAGGATGAAGAACAAGAGATAAGAAGTGAGGGAGTGCAGTTGGAGAGGGAGAGAGGAAGCACTAGAGTGAAAGAATGGAGAGGCAGGTGGGGGGGGGGGGGGAGAGCATAGCTGGAAAAAAACAGATGCCAGGAGAGGGGAGGGGAAGAAAAGAATGGGAGAGATAGAGAGGGAGAACAAAACTGGAGAAATTCTAAAAACTTGGAACATCTGGAGAGAGAGAGAGACCCGCATCAGGGAGTGGTAGAAAGGAGAAATGAGAGAGATGGTGAGAGAGAGAATGAAGGATCAAGTGAGAGAGAGAGAGAGATCAAATAGAATAGAGAGAAAAATAATTGAGAGAGAGACCAACACCAGAGAATGGGGGAAAAGAGAGGGGGGAAGAGAGAGAGGGGAGCACTGAAGAGTGAGGGAAAGGAGAGAGGGGAGCATTGGAGAGTGAGGGAAAGGAGAGAGGGGAGCACTGGAGAGTGAGGGAAAGGAGAGAGGGGTGCACTGGAGAGAGGGAAAGGAGAGAGGGGAGCACTGGAGAGTGAGGGAAAGGAGAGAGGGGTGCACTGGAGAGTGAGGGAAAGGAGAGAGGGGTGCACTGGAGAGTGAGGGAAAGGAGAGAGGGGTGCACTGGAGAGTGAGGGAGAGAGGGAGAGCACTGGAGAGTGAGGGAGAGAGGGAGAGCACTGGAGAGTGAGGGAAAGGAGAGAGGGAGAGCACTGGAGAGTGAGGGGGAGCACTGAAGAGTGAGGGAAAGGAGAGATGGGAGCACTGGAGAGTGAGGGAAAGGAGTGAGGGAGAGAGGGAGAGCACTGGAGAGTGAGGGAAAGGAGTGAGGGAGAGAGGGAGAGCACTGGAGAGTGAGGGAAAGGAGTGAGGGAGAGAGGGAGAGCACTGGAGAGTGAGGGAAAGGAGAGAGGGGAGCACTGGAGAGTGAGGGAAAGGAAAGAGGGAGAGCACTGGAGAGTGAGGGAAAGGAGAGAGGGGGAGCAGGGGGCGTAACTTGAGAAAGGAAAGGAATGACAGAGCCCAGGAGGGAAGAAAATGAGTAGTTGGAGTGCAGGAAGGAGAGACAAAGAGCCCGGGAGAGGGAGAGAAAAAAGAAAATAGCAGAGAGAATGAAAGAGGAAGGGAGACCGGCACAGGAGGGAGAGGAACATCTGCAACATCTGGAGAGAGCAGGAGAGAATGAGAAAGGGAGGGAAAGGGAGAGAGAAAAAGAAATGGGAGAGAGACCAGCACCAGAAAGTGGGAGAAAGGAGAGAATGAGAGAGGAGACCGACAGAGAGAGAGAGAGAGAGAGAGAGAGAGAGAGAGAGAGAATGAGAGAGAGAGAGAGAGAGAGGGAGAAATAATGGAGAGAGACCAACACTAGAGAACGAGGGAAAGGAGGAAAAGAAAGAAGAAGAGAGGGATGATCAGAGAAGGATGGAGGGGTAACAACATTGCAGGGAGAGGAATACCTGAGAAAGCCCCAACATCTGGAGAGAACCCTGTATAGGGGAGGAGTCAGAGAGGATGGCCACACCCACAGCCCCTGTGTCCAGGCGGGAGCACAGGAGATAGAGGAGGTGAGAAGATGGAGGAGTTTGGGAGATGTACGGAGGATGAGAGGAGAAAAATTAGGGCATAGGGAGCACTCTCTGGGTATAGGGGACACTCTCTCTGACTATAGGGGGCGCTCTCTGGGAATAGGGGGCACTCTCTGGGTATAGGGGGCACTCCCTCTGACAATAGGGGGCACTCTCTGGGAATGGGGGGCGCTCTCTGGGTATAGGGGGCACTCTCTCTGACTATAGGGGGCGCTCTCTGGGAATAGGGGGCACTCTCTGGGTATAGATAGCACTCTCTGAGTATAGGGGACACTGTCTCTGACTATAGAGGGCGCTCTCTGGGTATGGGGGGATGGGCACTCCCTGGTTATAGAGAGAATTCTCTGGGTATAAGAGACACACTCTGGTTATAGGGAGTATTATTTGAGTAAAGGAGGCATTTTTGGGGTATGGGGGGCACTCCCTGATTATAGGGGGCATTATCTGGGTATGGGGGGCACTCTCTGGGTATAGGAGGCAACCTATGGGTATGGGCAACACTCTCTGGGTATGGGGGGAACTCTCTGGGCATGGGGGGTACTGTCTGGGTATAGGTGGCACTCTTTGGGTACAGGGGCACTGTCTGGCTAAAAGGGGCACTGTCTGGGTATAGGAGGGAACTCGCTGGGCACTCTCTGGGCATGGGGGATACTTTCTGGGTATTGATGCACTCTTTGGGTATATGGGGCACTCTCTGGGTATAGGGGGCACTGTCTGCTTATAGGGGGCACTTTCTGGGCATAGGGGGCACTGTATAGGTATAGGGGGCACTGTATAGGTATAGGATGGAACTCTCTGGGCATGGTGGGCACTCTCTGGGTATGGGGGATACTTTCTGGGTATTGGGGCACTCTTTGGGTATAGGGGGCACTCTCTGGGTATAGGGGGCACTCTCTGGGTATAGGGGGCACTCTCTGGGTATAGGGGATACTTTCTGGGTATTGATGCACTCTTTGGGTATATGGGGCACTCTCTGGGTATAGGGGGCACTTTCTGGGCATAGGGGGCACTTTCTGGGCATAGGGGGCACTGTATAGGTATAGGGGGCACTGTATAGGTATAGAGGGCACTGTATAGGTATAGGGGGCACTGTATAGGTATAGAGGGCACTGTATAGGTATAGGGGGCACTTTTAGGTGTACCTGTCCAGTGGAGCTGAGGTCGTCCTCTTGGCAGGGAGCAGGACAGGAAGAGGATCCACACCAGGACGGTACCCAGGACCAGCGCGGACACCCAGGCGAGGCGCAGCCAGGATGGGTCACCCAGGAGTCCTTCATACGGGGGGAACATCCTGAACGGAGGTGCCAGCTGTACACGAGCTGCTGCCGGGGAAAAGGAGTGCCTGGGGAGGATACGCCCACTGGGACCCCTGCCAAGAAAACAGCGAGGAGCGCAGAAACTTCCCAGATGTGACTGATGCTGCCCGGCGCTTATAGAGGGACAGAGATTGTTACTGGGAGTAACACCGGAATAACACTATCACTGAGACTATGCCCACTACTGGGAGTACCACCTTCTCACTACTAACACATAGACTATGCCCACTGCTGGGACTACCACCTTCTCACTACTAACACATAGACTATGCCCACTGCTGGGAGTACCACCTTCTCACTACTAACACATAGACTGTGCCCACTGCTGGGAGTACCACCTTCTCACTACTAACACATAGACTATGCCCACTGCTGGGGGTACCACCTTCTCACTACTAACACATAGACTATGCCCACTGCTGGGGGTACCACCTTCTCACTACTAACACATAGACTATGCCCTCTGCTGGGAGTACCACCTTCTCACTACTAACACATAGACTATGCCCTCTGCTGGGAGTACCACCTTCTCACTACTAACACATAGACTATGCCCACTGCTGGGGGTACCACCTTCTCACTACTAACACATAGACTATGCCCACTGCTGGGGGTACCACCTTCTCACTACTAACACATAGACTATGCCCACTGCTGGGAGTACCACCTTCTCACTACTAACACATAGACTATGCCCACTGCTGGGGGTACCGCCTTATCACTACTAACACATAGACTATGCCCACTGCTGGGAGTGCCACCTTCTCACTACTAACACATAGACTATGCCCTCTGCTGGGAGTACCACCTTCTCACTACTAACACATAGACTATGCCCACTGCTGGGGGTACCACCTTCTCACTACTAACACATAGACTATGCCCACTGCTGGGAGTACCACCTTCTCACTACTAACACATAGACTATGCCCACTGCTGGGGGTACCACCTTATCACTACTAACACATAGACTGTGCCCACTGCTGGGAGTACCACCTTCTCACTACTAACACATAGACTATGCCCACTGCTGGGACTACCACCTTCTCACTACTAACACATAGACTGTGCCCACTGCTGGGAGTACCACCTTCTCACTACTAACACATAGACTATGCCCACTGCTGGGACTACCACCTTCTCACTACTAACACATAGACTATGCCCACTGCTGGGAGTACCACCTTCTCACTACTAACACATAGACTGTGCCCACTGCTGGGAGTACCACCTTCTCACTACTAACACATAGACTATGCCCACTGCTGGGAGTACCACCTTCTCACTACTAACACATAGACTATGCCCTCTGCTGGGAGTACCACCTTCGCACTACTAACACATAGACTATGCCCACTGCTGGGGGTACCACCTTCTCACTACTAACACATAGACTATGCCCTCTGCTGGGAGTACCACCTTCTCACTACTAACACATAGACTATGCCCACTGCTGGGGGTACCACCTTCTCACTACTAACACATAGACTATGCCCACTGCTGGGAGTACCACCTTCTCACTACTATCACTGAGACTATGCCCACTGCTGGGAGTACCACCTTCTCACTACTAACACATAGACTATGCCCACTGCTGGGGGTACCACCTTATCACTACTAACACATAGACTGTGCCCACTGCTGGGAGTACCACCTTCTCACTACTATCACTGAGACTATGCCCACTGCTGGGAGTACCACCTTCTCACTACTAACACATAGACTGTGCCCACTGCTGGAAGTACCACCTTCTCACTACTAACACATAGACTATGCCCACTGCTGGGAGTACCACCTTCTCACTACTAACACATAGACTGTGCCCTCTGCTGGGGGTACCACCTTCTCACTACTAACACATAGACTATGCCCACTGCTGGGAGTACCACCTTCTCACTACTAACACATAGACTGTGCCCTCTGCTGGGGGTACCACCTTCTCACTACTAACACATAGACTATGCCCACTGCTGGGAGTACCACCTTCTCACTACTAACACATAGACTGTGCCCACTGCTGGGAGTACCACCTTCTCACTACTAACACATAGACTATGCCCTCTGCTGGGAGTACCACCTTCTCACTACTAACTCATAGACTATGCCCACTGCTGGGAGTACCACCTTCTCACTACTAACACATAGACTATGCCCACTGCTGGGAGTACCACCTTCTCACTACTAACTCATAGACTATGCCCACTGCTGGGAGTACCACCTTCTCACTACTAACACACAAACTGTGCCCACTGCTGGGAGTACCACCTTCTCACTACTAACACATAGACTATGCCCACTGCTGGGAGTACCACCTTCTCACTACTAACACATAGACTGTGCCCACTGCTGGGAGTACCACCTTCTCACTACTAACACATAGACTATGCCCACTGCTGGGAGTACCACCTTCTCACTACTAACACATAGACTATGCCCACTGCTGGGAGTACCACCTTCTCACTACTAACACATAGACTATTCCCTCTGCTGGGAGTACCACCTTCTAACTACTAACACATAGACTATGCCCACTGCTGGGAGTACCACCTTCTCACTACTAACTCATAGACTGTGCCCACTGCTGGGAGTACCACCTTCTCACTACTAACTCATAGACTATGCCCACTGCTGGGAGTACCACCTTCTCACTACTAACTCATAGACTGTGCCCACTGCTGGGAGTACCACCTTCTCACTACTAACTCATAGACTGTGCCCAATGCTGGGAGTACCACTTTCTCACAAACTCATAGACTATGCCCACTGCTGGGAGTACCACCTTCTCACTACTAACACATAGACTGTGCCCACTGCTGGGAGTACCACCTTCTCACTACTAACTTATAGACTGTGCCCACTGCTGGGAGTACCACCTTCTCACTACTAACACATAGACTATGCCCACTGCTGGGGGTACCACCTTCTCACTACTATCACTGAGACTATGCCCACTGCTGGGAGTACCACCTTCTCACTACTAACACATAGACTATGCCCACTGCTGGGAGTAGCACCGGAATAACACTATCACTGAGACTGTGCCCACTGCTGGGGGTACCACCTTCTCACTACTAACACATAGACTATGCCCTCTGCTGGGAGTACCACCTTCTCACTACTAACTCATAGACTATGCCCACTGCTGGGAGTACCACCTTCTCACTACTAACACACAGACTGTGCCCACTGCTGGGAGTACCACCTTCTCACTACTAACACATAGACTATGCCCACTGCAGGGAGTACCACCTTCTCACTACTATCACTGAGACTATGCCCACTGCTGGGAGTACCACCTTCTCACTACTAACACATAGACTATGCCCACTGCTGGGAGTACCACCTTCTCACTACTAACACATAGACTATGCCCTCTGCTGGGAGTACCACCTTCTCACTACTAACACATAGACTATGCCCACTGCTGGGAGTACCACCTTCTCACTACTAACACATAGACTGTGCCCACTGCTGGGAGTACCACCTTCTCACTACTAACACATAGACTATGCCCACTGCTGGGAGTAGCACCGGAATAACACTATCACTGAGACTGTGCCCACTGCTGGGGGTACCACCTTCTCACTACTAACACATAGACTATGCCCTCTGCTGGGAGTACCACCTTCTCACTACTAACACATAGACTATGCCCTCTGCTGGGAGTACCACCTTCTCACTACTAACTCATAGACTATGCCCACTGCTGGGGGTACCACCTTCTCACTACTAACTCATAGACTATGCCCACTGCTGGGGGTACCACCTTCTCACTACTAACACATAGACTATGCCCTCTGCTGGGGGTACCACCTTCTCACTACTAACTCATAGACTATGCCCACTGCTGGGGGTACCACCTTCTCACTACTAACACATGGACTGTGCCCACTGCTGGGAGTACCACCTTCTCACTACTAACACATAGACTCTGCCCACTGCTGGGAGTACCACCTTCTCACTACTAACACATAGACTGTGCCCACTGCTGGGAGTACCACCTTCTCACTAGTAACACATAGACTATGCCCACTGCTGGGGGTACCACCTTCTCACTACTAACACATAGACTATGCCCACTGCTGGGAGTACCACCTTCTCACTACTAACACATAGACTATGCCCTCTGCTGGGAGTACCACCTTCTCACTACTAACACATAGACTGTGCCCACTGCTGGGAGTACCACCCCTGAGGACCCGTACATTAAGCCACGGCTCCACCCATAACTGCACCTCCTTCACCACCTCCTAAAAGAACCGTCTGACCTGAGCCAATCCGGATGCAGGTGTGTTTATGGGTGGAGCTATGGCTTCGTACACCTGAGTTCAGAGGTGCTGCTGTGGTTACAGGTAGACATGTGCACTGCCGAAAAATTCATTTTTTTCGTTTTCGTAAAATTCGAAATTGTAAAGTTCGAAAATCTACATTTTCGAATTTTTAAATTTTCAAAATTTTTTTAAATTCCGAATTTCCGAAAATTCGAAAAATAAAAAATAAAAAAATTCGGAATTTCAAAAATGAAAAAAAAAACAGAAATTCGGAAATACGAAAAAGGAAAAGAAAATGTTTTTTTTTTATATCTTTTTTGGGGATATTTATTATAGCAAAAAGTAAAAAATATTAATTTTTTTCAAAATTGTCGCTCTATTTTTTTTTATAGCGCAAAAAAATAAAAACCGCAGAGGTGATCAAATACCACCAAAAAGGAAAAAAAGGACATACATTTTGTTTGGGAGCCACGTCGCACGACCGCGCAATTGTCAGTTGAAGCGACGCAGTGCCGAATCGCAAAAAGGGGCAAGGTCCATTACCTGCATAATGGTCCGGGGGTTAAGTGGTTAAAAAAGAAAAACAGAAACATCACATGGTCCTAAGTACCGTATTAATTGGGGTATACCGCGCTCCCGCGTATAGCGCGCACCCCTAAAGTTGGGCAGAAATTCCTGTGGAAAAAAAGATTTTGGGCCATATTCTTAAAGATCTGAGGCGGCGGAACGTATGTCCTTTACGTTACGCCGCCGCAAGTTTAAGTGGCAAGTGCCTGATTCCCAAACCACTTACCTGTAAACTTGCGGCGGCGTCGCGTAGTCCACCCGCGCAAGCCCTCCTAATTCAAATGATCCTGGTAGGGGACGTGGATCATTTAAATTAGGCGCGCTCCCGCGCCGATCGTAATGCGCATGCTCCGTCGGGTAAATTACCAGACGTGCATTGGGCTAAATGACGTCTCACGGACGTCATTAGTTTTGACTGTAACGTAAATGGCGTCCAGCGCCATTCACGGACGACTTACGCAAACGACGTTAAATTTTCAAATTTCGACGCGGGATCGACGGCCATACTTAACATTGAGTACGCCACCTAGGGGGCATGTTTATCTTTACGGCGCGTATCGCTTACGGAAACGACGTTAAAACACTACGGCGGGCAAGCGTACGTTAGAGAATCGGCGTGACTAGTCATTTGCATATTCTACGCTGACCGCCACCTAGCGGTCAGCGTAAATATTGCAGCCTAAGATACAACGGCGCAGGCCGTCGTATCTTAGGCATGTTTAAGTGTATCTCAGTTTGAGAATACACTTAAACATAGGATCGGACTTACGTCGGCGTATCTGCTGATACACCGGCGTAAATTATTTGAGAATATGGCCCACTGTACTTACAGTTTTGGTGTCTTGCGCGGCGTCCATCGGCGGCCTCGTCGGGTCCGGCGTCCGTCTGCGGCTTCGGGTGTCCTTTTCGTCGGGTACGGCGTCCTTCTGCGGCGTCCTCCTCACTCGTTTACCGCTTTCCCGCGCCGAGTTTGAATACTGCGCCGGCATATACCGAGCGCAGTACACTCGGGCAGGCTCGGCTACTGTCGCGCTCACGTCCTGTACGTCCAGGACGTGAGCGCTGAAGGAGCCGAGACTGCCCGACTATACACGAGTGCACTGCGCTCGGTATATGTCGGCGCAGTATTCAAACTCGGTGACGGGAAAGCGGGTATCGGCGTATATCGCGCACCCACGATTTTGCCCTGATTTTCAGGGCAAAAAAGTGCGCAGTATACGCTGATAAATACGGTATTCAGACCCTTTGCTCAGTATTTAGTAGACGTCCCTTTTGATGAGTCTTTTAGGGAAAGATGCAACAAGTTTTTCACACCTGGATTTGGGGATCCTCCGCCATTCCTCCTTGCAGATCCTCTCCAGTCCTGTCAGGTTGGATGGTAAACGTTGGTGGACGGCCATTTTTAGGTCTCTGGTCAGGGCTCCGGCTGGGCCATTCAAGAACAGTCACGGGGTTGTTGTGAAGCCACTCCTCCGTTATTTTATCTGTGTCCTTAGGGTCATTGGCCCAGATTCAAGAAGCAATTGCGCCTGTGCAACCATAGTTACACAGCGCAATTGCTTACTTGCCCCGGCGTAACGAATGCTCCTGATTCAGGAACCTCGTTACGCCGACTGCAGCCTAAAATATGCGCGGCATGAGGCTCTTATGCCCGCATATCTTAGGCTGCATTCTTGCGGTGGACGCTAGGTGGCGTTCCTGTTGTGCTCAGCGTATAGTATGCAAATTGCATACTAACGCAGATTCACAACGCTACGCGAGCCCTGCGTACGCAGTTTACGTCGTTTTTGTACGGCGGTTTTCGCGTAAGGCTGCCCCTGCTAATAGCAGGGGCAGCCAATGTTACGTATACCCGTCGTTCCCGCGTCGCGAAATTGGAATTTTACGTAGTTTGCGTAAGTGATTCGTGAATGGCGCTGGACGCCATTCACGTTCACTTTGAAGCAAATGACGTCCTTGCGACGTCATTTGCCGCAATGCACGTCGGGAAAGTTTCCCGACGGAGCATGCGCTCTACGATCGCCGCGGGAACGCGCCTAATTTAAATGATTCCCGCCCCCTACGGAATCATTTAAATTGCGCGCGCTTACGCCGGGCAATTTTAAAGAGCGCACACGCAAGCTACTGCTCCGTGAATCGCGGGTAGCGCAGTAAATTTGCGGGGGGCGCAGGGCAAAAAAGGTGCCCTGCGCCTACGCAAAAAATGCGCAAGGCTACCTGAATCTACCCCATTGTCTTGTTGGGAGGTAAACCTTCGGCCCAGTCTGAGGCCCTGAGCTCTCTGGAGAAGGTTTTCGTCCAGGATATCCCTGTACTTGGCCGCATTCATCTTTCCCTCGATTGCAACCAGTCGTCCTGTCCCTGCAGCTGAAAAACACCCCCACAGCATGATGCAGCCACCACCATGCTTCACTGTTGGGACTGTATTGGACAGGTGATGAGCAGTGCCTGGTTTTCTCCACACATAACGCTTAGAATTAAAGCCAAAGGGCCAGATCCACAAAAAAATTCCGCCGGCGTATCTATGAATTCGCTGCGTAATTTTTCAAATGCCCCGTCGTATCTGTGGTTTGTATCCACAAAACAAGGTACGACTGAATGTGGGCTCGATCCGACAGGCGTACGTCTTAGTACGCCGTTGGATCGTAGGTGTATATTAACGCTGGCCGCTAGGTGGCGTTTCTGTCGAATTCCGCATCGAGTATGCAAACTAGCTAGATACGGCGATCCAAGAACATACGTCCGGCTGGCGCATTTTTTTACGTCGTTTCCGTTAGCGGCGTATAGTTACCCCTGCTATATGAGGCGTATCCTATGTTAAGTATGGACGTCGTTCCCGCGTCAAATTTTGAAAATGTTACGTCGTTTGCGCAAGTCGTTCGCGAATAGGGCTTTGCGTAGAATGACGTCACCGTCGTAAGCATTGGCTTGTTCCGGTTTAATTTCGAGCATGCGCACTGGGATACCCCCACGGACAGGGCATGCGCAGTTGAAAAAAAAACGTCATTTACGTCGGGTCAAGATGTATTTACATAAAACACGCCCCCATCACATCCATTTGAATTGCGCGCCCTTACGCCGCTAAAGTTACACTACGCCGCCGTAACTTACGGCGCGAATTCTTTGAGGATACAAAAAAAAGCTGTAAGTTACGGCGGCGTAGTGTATCAGAGATACACTACGCCCGACGGAGGAATGCGTCGCGCTACGTGGATTTGCCCCAAAAAGTTCTATTTTGGTCTCATCAGACCAAAGAATCTTATTTCTCACCACCTTGGAGTCTTCAGGTGTTTTTGAGCAAACTGCATGCGGGCTTTCATGTGTCGTGCACTGAGGAGAGGCTTCCCTCGGGTCCCTCTGCCATAAAGCCCCGACTGGTGGTGGGCTGCAGTGATGGTTGACTATCTACAACTTTTTCCCATCTTCCGACTGCATCTCCGGAGCTTAGACACTGTTAGGTAGATTCACGTAGATTGGCCTAACTTTAGGACGGCCTAGCCTAGCCTTTTTAGGCTACACCGCCGTAAATTAGTTAGGCTAGTAGTGATTCACAATCTACTTACCTGCTAATCTACGGCGGTGTAGCCTAAAACGAGCGGGCGTAAGGGCGCCTAATTCAAATGACTTGGAGGGGGCGTGTTGTATGGAAATGAGGCTTGACCTCACGTTTTTTGATGTTTTTTGACACTGCGCATGCGCCGGGCGACTACATTTCCCAGTGCGCATTGCGGCTAAGTAGGCCGTACGGGCCTATTGATTTTGACGTGTACGTAAACTACGTAAATCCCGATTCGCGGACGACTTGCGCAAACAACGTAAAAATTTCGAACCTCGCGGCGGGAACGGCGGCCATACTTAACATTGTTATTCCACCTCATAGGTGGAATAACTTTAGGCGGCCTATCCCTTACGTAAACAACGTAATGCGACGGTGTAGGCCTGGCGTACGTTCGTGAATCGGCGTATCCCCTCATTTACATAATCTACGCCGGCCGCAATGGAAGCGCCATCTAGCGGACAACAGAAACATTGCAAGCTAAGATAGAACGGCGCAAGCCGGCCTATCTTAGCTTTGTTTAAAGCGGTGGTTCCCCCTTAAAAACAACTTTTTTTTTTTCCACTGCCCCCCCACATTCCATCACGATTAAGGCACATATTTTTTTTTTCCTGCTGTACATACCTTACTACAGCATATTCACCCGTGCATCCGGGTTGCGAGTCCCGCGGGAGTGGGCGTTCCTCACATGGTGTTGATTGACGTTTTCCCCAAAAATGAGCTCTCCCCCCGTCGCGTAAGCCGCATCACGATTGGCGAAAGGAGCCGAACAGCGATGCGCATGCGCAGTATAGCGCCAACTCGCCGTTCGGCTCCTTTCGCCAACCGTGACGCGGCTTACGCGACGGGGGGAGAGCTCGTTTTTGGGGAAAACGTCAATCAACACCATGTGAGGAACGCCCACTCCCGCGGGACTCGCAACCCGGATGCACGGGTGAATATGCTGTAGTAAGGTATGTACAGCAGGAAAAAAAAAATATGTGCCTTAATCGTGATGGAATGTGGGGGGGCAGTGGAATAAAAAAAAGTTGTTTTTAAGGGGGAACCACCGCTTTAAGTGTATCTCTGTTTGAGAATACACTTAAACAAACGCCGGCGTAGATTGAGAGTTAGGTCGGCTTATCTACTGCCAGCTCTAGGAAGGGTTCTGGTTGTCCCAAACGTCTTCCATTTAAGGATTATGGAGGCCACTGTGCTCTTAGGAACCTTAAAGCGGGAGTTCACCCGAAATTTTTTTTTTAACATTAGATTGAGGCTCTTTTTGTGAAGGGGAATCGGGTGTTTTTTTTTAAATCGAAGCTGTACTTACCGTTTTAGAGATGCATCTTCTCCGCCGCTTCCGGATATGGTCTTCGGGACTGGGCGTTCCTATTTGATTGTAAACAGTGAAAAAATGCGCATACCCAATAACAAAATCAAAAAAGAAGCAGCAAACTCAAAATGTTATACAACATATAGACAAATAGTAAAAAATGGGAGTTGCGCTAAAAAACTTGGTATATAAGTGACCATAAAAAAATATAAAAGAGTTGTGCTAGAAACACCTCATAATGATGACCAAAAAGGCCAACTGTGTAAAAAGTCCCAATAAAGGTACAAATAAACAATAAATGGAAAATAGTGCAAATGTCCAAACAATAGAAAATGAATCCAATTCCGTAGCTAATGCTGGATCAAAATCAGGGAAAAAGCGGTCAAGCTGACCCTTACCGGAAACATAGATCCCTAAGGATCAAAATAAGCAATCCGTGATGTATCAATTGAAGATCCAACTCAGGACGGTGTAGGAAGCTCCCACTTCAATGGACTCAGCCCAGTGGAAAAAAAAACAAAACAAAAACAATAGTGCAAAAACATATGGCCGTGATCAAGTCTTCCTGAAGACGAAACGTTGGGAGGCTGACGTGCTGACGCCACCGCGTATTGAGGACGTACCTTGTTTGTTTGCCGGCCGGCTGCTTATTTTCCTCGCTGTTTTAATCATCCTAATTGTAAGTGTTCTACTTACCTATTTTTAATAAATCTCGATGGTATTTCACTATGTGAGTTTGTACATATTTTTCATGGGACCTGGCCACTTGACCTCTGGAGTGAAAGGACCTGTTTGAAAACGCTTCTCTGCTGACAGTTTGCAACACACTACCGTGCATTACTGATCCCTTGGGGGTCGTTTAGTTCCGGTAAGGGTCAGTGTGTCTTCATGGTGGTGGTGCCTCAACTTTACTTCACAGTGTCTGTCAATATTTATCACCGGGAGTTAATTAGAGTGCCTGTTTTGCCATACGTTTTTGCACTATTGTTTTTTTTTTTTTTTCCACTGGGCTGAGTCCATTGAAGTGGGAGCTTCCTACACCGTCCTGAGTTGGATCTTCAATTGATACATCACGGATTGCTTATTTTGATCCTTAGGGATCTATGTTTCCGGTAAGGGTCAGCTTGAACGCTTTTTCCCTGATTTTGATCCAGCATTAGCTACGGAATTGGATTCATTTTCTATTGTTTGGACATTTGCACTATTTTTCATTTATTGTTTATTTGTACCTTTATTGGGACTTTTTACACAGTTGGCCTTTTTGGTCATCATTATGAGGTGTTTCTAGCACAACTCTTTTATATTTTTTTATGGTCACTTATATACCAAGTTTTTTAGCGCAACTCCCATTTTTTACTGTTCCTATTTGATTGACAGTCTTCCGACGGTCGCATACATCGCGTCACGAGTAGCCGAAAGAAGCCGAACGTCGGTGCGGCTCTATACGGCGCCTGCGCACCGACGTTCGGCTACTTTCGTAAAATCGTGACGCACTGTATGCGACCGTCGGAAGACTGTCAATCAAATAGGAACGCCCAGTCCCGCAGCCCATACCCGGAAGCGGCGGAGAAGATCGCTCTCTAAAATGGTAACTACTGCTTTGATTTAAAAAAAAACCACCCGATTCCCCTTCACAAAACGAGCCTCAATCTAATGTTAAAAATTGAGTTTTTTGGTGAACCTCCACTTTAAGTACAGCAGACATTTTTTTTGTAACCTTGGCCAGATCTGTGCCTTGCCACAATTCTGTCTCTGAGCTCTTCAGACAGTTCCTTTGACCTCAGGATCCTCATTTTCTCTGACATGCACTGTGAGCTGTAAGGTCTTCTATAGACAGGGGTGTGGCTTTCCTAATCAAGTCCAATCAGTATCATCAAACACAGCTGGACTCAAATGAAGGTGTAGAACCATCTCAAGGATGATCAGAAGAAATGGACGGCACCTGAGGTAAATATATGAGGGTCACAGCAAAGGGTCTGAATACGTAGGACCATGTGATATTTCAGGTTTTCTTTTTTATTAAATCTGCAAAAATGTCAACAATTCTGTGTTTTTCTGTCAATATGGGGTGGTGTGTGTACATTAATGAGGAAAAAAATTTACTTAAATGGGTTGTAAATTACATTTTTTTCCCTAAATATCTTCCTTTACCTTAGTGCAGTCCTCCTTCACTTACCTCATCCTTCCATTTTGCTTTTAAATGTCCTTATTTCTTCTGAGAAATCCTCACTTCCTGTTCTTCTGTCTGTAACGCCACACAGTAATGCGAGGCTTTCTCCCTGGTGTGGAGTGTCGTGCTCGCCCCCTCCCTTGGACCACAGGAGAGTCAGGACGCTCCCTACGTTGCAGGTAGAGAAAGGAGCTGTGTGTTAGTGGGCATCCTGACTCTCCTGTAGTCCAAGGGAGGGAGCGAGCACGACACTCCACACCAGGGAGAAAGCCTTGCATTACTGTGTGGAGTTCCAGACAGAAGAACAGGAAGTGAGGATTTCTCAGAAGAAATAAGGACATTTAAAAGCAAAATGGAAGAATGAGGTAAGTGAAGGAGGACTGCACTAAGGGAAAGGAAGATATTTAGGAAAAAAAAAATTCCTTTACAACCCCTTTAAATGATTTTAGCAAATGGGTGCAATATAACAAAGAGTGAAAAATGTAAGGGGGTCTGAATACTTTCCGTACCCCCTGTATATGAACTGGTTCTTCACCAACATTGATGTTTTTCAACATATGAATTCTTTATATATATATATATATATATATATATATATATATATATATATATATATATATATATATATATATATATATATATAGACTGGTTGCACTGTGGTATTAATTACCTCTACAGTAAAACCTTGGATTGCGAGCATAATTCGTTCCAGAGACATGCTTGTAATCCAAAGCACTCTTATATCAAAGCGAATTTCCCCATAAGAAATAATGGAAATTCAGATGATTCGTTTCCACAACCATTTATTCATAAATCCTTAAGTTATTAGTCCATATCCACTTCTAGACCTGCGCACGACGATGTACGTCCTATTTTTAAAGATTGATATCTCGGTAACGGCAGCAGCTGCTGCCACAACCGAGGTATCGACCTTTAGTGTGCGCGGTCTGGTACACGATAACGGCGGTCTTCGTGGTGGATTCGCCGCGAGATCGCCGTTATCGGTGGCGGGAGAGGGCCCCCCCTCCCGCCGCTCTCCCGCACCCTCCGCCGCTTACCGGAGCCGTCGGTAGCAGCGGAGGAGATCGGGACCGTTCGGCAGCTGAGCGGGGACGAGACTGAAGGAAAAATCTCCTTCGCCCGTCCCCATAGCTCTGCTGGGCGGAAGTGACGTCAAAACGTCAGTCCCGCCCAGCCTCTTAAAGAGACAATTTTTTTTTTGGTCATTTGAAAAAATGACAGTTTCAATTTTTTTTTTTTTTTTTTTGCATTTTAGTCTAAATATGAGATCTGAGGTCTTTTTGACCCCAGATCTCATATTTAAGAGGACCTGTCATGCTTTTTTCTATTATAAGGGATGTTTACATTCCTTATAATAGGAATAAAAGTGATCAATTTTTTTTTTCAGTGTAAAAAGTAATAAAATAAATAAAAAGAAATAAGAAAACCAAAAAATTTTTTTTTTAAAGCGCCCCGTCCCGACGAGTTAGCGCGCAGAAGCGAACGCATACGCGAGTAGCGCCCGCATATGAAAACGGTGTTCAAATCACACAAGTGAGGTATCGCCGCGATCGTTAGAGCGAGAGCAATAATTCTAGCCCTAGGCCTACTCTGTAGCTCAAAAAATGCAATCTCTAGAATTTTTTAAACATCGCCTATCGAGATTTTTAAGGGTAAAAGTTTGACGCCATGCCACGAGCGGGCGCAATTTTTAAGCGTGACGTGTTGGGCATCATTTTACTCGGCGTAACATTATCTTTCACAATATATAAAAAAATTGGGCCAAATTTATTGTTGTCTTATTTTTTAATTCAAAAAAGTTAATTTTTTCCAAAAAAAGTGCGCTTGTAAGACCGCTGCGCAAATACGGTGTGACAAAAAGTATTGGAATGACCACTATTTTATTCTCTAGGGTGTTAGAAAAAAAAATATATAATGTTTGGGGGTTTTAAGTAATTTTCTAGCAGAAAAAACTGTTTTAGTCTTGCAAACACCAAATCTGAAAAACACCTAAGGTCTGGAAGTGGATATAAAAAGATTATAGCAACGTGATAGGTTATGCAACCATAAACTGTCCATTCACAAATGCTGGGGACACTGAAAGGACAGTCCGAGGGACACTGGGGACCAACCCCAGGGATACTGTCAACAACTGGTAAATAACGCAAAGGTAGAACCATATAAACCATGGGTCTTCAAACTATGGCCCTCCAGTTGTTCAGGAACTACAATTCCCATCATGCCCAGTCATGTCTGTGAATGTCAAAGTTTTACAATGCCTCATGGGATGTGTAGTTCCGCAACAGCTGGAGGGCCGTCGTTTGAGGATCCCTGATATAGACCAATGTAGGAGAAACAGCACAGCCCACAGCAGGAAATAAGGCCCTAGAATCATCTTCACTCATCGGCCCTCCGATATGGCTTCATAAAAAGTCTACTCAAATATCATCTAGGCGGCACCCCCCACCCCCGAGTAGCATTTTATAACATTCACAAAGTTTCCCGCTAGGCTTCACAGTATCTCCACCGACACCAACGTGGCAGAATTTCCTCAGCTCAGGCTATGGCACAGGACTGCTACCAACCAGCACAGACTTCTCCCTCCATGTCTTGGGAATTATTTCCACCCAGGCGGACCTCATCTTACTTAGCTCCTCCCTATCACTGCCCTGTACACACCATCTGGGTCCAACTAGCCCTATTGGGGTGAATGGTGGCCCTGTCCAGTAGCTGATCTTGTGGGGCTTCATCGGGGTGTCACATAGTCCTTCCTTGCACAATAAGTGGTGCTGAACTCTCCCTGCACAGCTCAGGCAGCCAGATCTCAAACTTCCCCAATTTCTGTGCCAAGTCACAGGTAAGGCTCCACCCTCAAGAGCCTCACACACCAATCAGAGGGCGAAACGCGTATAGATTTCATAATAGTAGAAGTTCTATAGGTGGCTGGCCGTGTAACTAATCCTTAATTTCATACTGAGTAAACCGTTTTCCGCACATCATCGTTCCTTCTGGAATTTTCTATTTTCTGATTTTACGCGAAATAGTGGGAAAAACTTCTGAGGCTGAAAGTGATGAGTCACCCGGAGGCGACGGTAATCTGAGCGAATGTGTCATCCTTTGTGTAGAAGAAGGAATGCCAAGTTACATGCCCAGGAAATGTCCACGAGGCATGGCCACTGTGCAAGATACTTCTACACTGTGTGACCAGAAGTAAGAAAAAACCTGCTCAGTACCTCATTGGTCCAAACTGGCGATTATAACAGCTACCAAACATCCAGGGATCTCCTCCAGGATCTTATATCATCCTAGGGAAGTCTATGTGATGCATTGTACATTCTGATTTGGGCCCTTGTATTCCATCATTATAGTCTGGGGTTGCCCAGGTCTGGTGGATTCATGGCCTGGTGGGTGCCCAGCTCTGGTGGATGTATGGCCTGGCAGGTGCCCAGGTCTGGTGGTTGTATTGCCTGACGGGTGTCAAGGTCTGGTGGATGTATGGTCTTGTGGTTGTCCGGGTCTGGTGGATGTATGGTCTTGTGGTTGTCCGGGTCTGGTGGATGTATAGCTTGGTGGGTGCCCAGGTCTTGTGGTTGTCCGGACCTAGTGGATGCATGGCCTGGTGGGTGCCCAGGTCTGGTGGATGCATGGCCTGGCAGGTGCCCAGGTCCTGTGGTTGTACGGTCTCCTCTATGGATAAGCTCATCCTAGGGAAGTCTATGTGATGCATTGTACATTCTGATTTGGGCCCTTCTATTCCATCATTATAGTCTGGTGGTTGCCCAGGTCTGGTGTATGTATGGCCTGATGGGTGTCCAGGTCTGGTGGGTGTATGGCTTGGTGGGTGCCCAGGTCTGGTGGGTGTATGGTCTTGTGAGTGCCCAGGTCTGGTGGTTGTATGGCCTGGTGGATGCCCAGGTCTGGTGAATGTATGGCCTGGTGGATGCCCAGGTCTGGTGGTTGCATGGCCTTGTGGGTGTCCAGGTCTGGTGGGTATATGGTCTTGTGGTTGCCCAGGTCTGGTGGATGTATGGCCTGGTGGATGCCCAGGTCTGGTGAATGTATGGCCTGGCAGGTGCCCAGGTCTGGTGGTTGCATGGCCTTGTGGGTGCCCAGGACTGGTGGATGTATGGCCTGGTGGATGCCCAGGCCTGGGGGATGTACGGCCTTGTGGGTGACACTGTAGGAGGTTAGGGGATCTGCAGCTGGCTGGAGACCCTGAAGACCCTGAAGAAGGGAGGCCTCCAGCACAGCAGCAAGACATGGCCCATTGTTTTTGTTTTTTAATGGAGTAGAGATGAGTTAAAGCTCTTGTTGGTCTCTTCATTTGCAGTTTCTGACCCATCAGGGAGATTTCCTTTTACTTCCTGCTCTGAGATGATCTCTCCAAAGTGTGTGACAGTTGTCACCTGAACAGGTGCCCTTCTCTGTCCACCCCCTTCAATAAAATGCTAACAACATTTAATAAAGTCTTTATTTTTTCATTACATACCTTACTTTAGCCCCAGTGATGTCATAACTGGGACTCTGTTCTTCTCTGCAATGCAGGTAGATCATGGATGGTGGGAGGGCCTGGCATGGTGCTTTACACAGCTTCCTGAGAATATCACAGCACTCCTCTCAAGAGTCCCGATGCAAGCAGTGGGCGGGCAGTGGGAGGAGTTATGCAAATATCAAAATGGCTCGATGGCTGGGTGCCAGTCTTGAGGAGTGGGGGTGTAAGTGGGGTGCAGAGGCAATAACACACTCAGTCCCAGTGTGATGAAAAAACTTGTATTGAGATGATGCAAAGACAGTTCACAAATACTGGCAGCCCAGCCAGGAACACTCATGGTTCTGACAGCATGCAGCCAAAGTGACAGCGCCTGTTGAGAGGGGCAGAGTGCGGTCTGGCTGTCTTGTGCCCAAGTAGAAAGGTGTCCAAGGAAGTAGCAAGCCCTACATTTTCCCTTCTCGTTAAGAACCTTTCCCTGACGCTAGTTCTGTCCCTACCAGACAGGATACCTGTCCTAACTCTACTAACTTGCAAAATGCGCACCAAATCTGGGATCCGGGGGCCTTAAAAAGACTCTGCCTGACCCAAAATGGCCGCTAGAATCACATGGGGTGGCAGCATCCAATAGGACGGCTTCCCCAGTGACCCTGGAAACCATCCTGACTTCCTGTCCAATTGCAGTTCTGCCGCAAAAGGGTGCCACCTGCAGTGGAGAAAGTAGATTGCACCTGCCTACAGGTGTTTCTAGGCAGGCTGTATCTGCATGCATGACCAAAGCGAAACTATTTATTATGGTGAACGCTGTCCACCAATCACATTATGACCTCCCACCAGTTCACTGATGTCACAGTTTGGGGAGTGGATTGATGATCAATCATACTAAGAACCGCCCCCGAGGTACGCTTCAAGTGCACTCCAAGTTGAGAATCACGGCTTCAAAAGAAATCTTCTAGTGCAGAGATTTCAAACTGGCGGCCCTCCAGCTGTTGCAAATCTACAAGTCCCATCGTGCCTCTGCCTGTGGGAGTAATTCGTGAAACTGTCAGCCTTGCAATGCCTCATGGGACTTGTAGTTTCACAACAGCTGGAGGACCGCCAGTTTGAAATCCCTGCACTAGAAGATTCCTTTGAAGCAGTGATTCTCAACTTGGAGCGCACTTGAAGGGTACCTCGGGGGCTGTTCTTAGTATGATTGATCATCAATCCACTCCCCAAACTATACCAGTTTGAGACCCCTGCTCTAGTGAATGAAATATACGATTATGGAGAGGACTGTAAATCAATCACCTTATGACCTTCCACCAGTTTACTAATGTCACAATTTGGGGAATGGATTGAGGATCACTCATACTAAGAACCACCCCTGAGGTACCCTTGTGCACTCCAAGTTGAAAATCACTGCTTCAAAGGTGTATGGAGACTGCTGTTTATGATTATAAAGAGGGCTGTCCACCAATCACGTTATGACCCCCCACCAGTTTACTGATGTCACAGTTTGGGGACATCCGCTTGCGAGGTAACCTTGAAGTGTACTTCAAGTTGAGGATCACTACTTCAAAGAAATAATCTAGTGAATGAAATATGGAGACTGCTGTTTATAATTATGGAGAAGGTGGTCTACCAATCACCTAATGACCTTCCACCAGTTTACTGATGTCACAGTTTGGCGAGAAGATTGATGATCAGTTATACCAAGAACCGCCCCTGAGGTACCCTCCATATGTCTTCAAAGTTGAGAATCACTGCTTCAAAGGAATCCTGTAGTGAATGAAATGTGGAGACTGCTGTTTACGATTATGTAGAACGCTGTCAATCAATCACCTTATGACCTTCCACCAGTTTACTAATGTCACAACTTGGGGAATGAATTGAGGATCAGTCATACTAAGAACCACCCCTAAGGTGCCGTTGTGCACTCCAAGTTGAAAATCACAGCTTCAAAGAAATCCTCTAGTGAACAAAATACTGTATGGAGACTGCTGTTTAGGATTACAGATAGGGCTGTCCGCCAATCACGTTATGACCTCGCACCAGTTTACTGATGTCACAGTTTGGGGACATCAGCCCACAAGGTAACCTTGAAGTGCACTCCGAATTGAAGATCACTGCTTTATAGGAATAATCTTTTGAATGAAATATGGAGACTGCTGTTTATAAATTATGGAGAAGGTGGTCGGTAGACCGTCTACCAATCCCCTAATCCACCAGTTTACTGATGTCACAGTTTGGCAAGAAGATTGGTGATCAGTTATACCAAGAACCGCCCCTGAGGTACCCTTCATATGTATTCAAAGTTGATCATTACTCCTTCAAAGGAATCCTGTAGTGGATATAATATGGAGGCTGCTGTTTATGATTATGGAGAAGACGGTTTACCAATCACTTAGTGACCTTCCACCAGTTTACTGATGTCACAGTTTGGCGAGAAGATTGGTGATCAGTTATACCAAGAACCGCCCCTGAGGTACCCTCCATATGTATTCAAAGTTGATCATTACTCCTTCAAAGGAATCCTTTAGTGGATAAAATATGGAGGCTGCTGTTTATGATTATGGAGAACGCTGTCCATCAATCACCTTCCGACCTTCCGCCAGTTTGTTAATGTCACAATTTGGGAAGTGGATTGAAGATCAGTCATAACCTTGAAGTGCACTCAAAGATCACTGCTTCATAGGAATGCTATAGTGAACGAAATATGGAGACTGCTGTTTATTTTTATGGAGAATGGTGTCCACCAATCACCTTATGGCCTTGCACAATTTGGGGAGCGGATTAAAGATCAGTCATACTAAGAACCGCCCCTGAGTTACCCTCCAAGATGACAATCACTGCTTCAAAGGAATTCTGTAAAGAATGAAATATGGAAACTGCTGTTGCTGAGCCCTTCTGTCATGTTGATCCTCTTGCTTTAATACTGAAGTCCCTGGATTGGAACAAGCATGCAGTCAGCAAAATCTCAGATATTGATAGTTATTCTAAATCAGTGCTTTAAAAAGTACAGAAGCCAGAAGACCCTCATCATGACAGCCAGCAAACTAGCATTTTCAGGAGCAAGCAATAAAATCCTTTATATTTCTCTCAAGTCACATCTCTTTTATGTTCATTATAGGCAAACTGTTTAAATATAAAGGGCCTTATTCTCAAACAAGTTACGCCTGTGTATCTACTGATACACCGGCGTAAATCGAATTTCCCGCCGGCGTATCATTGTTTTGTATTCACAAAACAAGATACGCCGGATTTATGCTAGGATCCGACTAGTGTAAGTCACTTACACTGTCGGATCCTAAATGTAATTCGACGCCGGCCGCTAGATGGCGTTTACGTTCAGGTCTCCTTTGTTTATGCAAATGAGCCTGATACGCCGATTCCCAAACGAAATCGCGTCGCGTAACCGTCGCTTACGTCATTTGCGTAAGCGTAAGGTTACCCCTGCTATATGAGGGGTAACCTTACGCCAGTCCCACGTATCCATGTTAAGTATGGCGTCGGGTCCGCATCGTCTTTTCCCGTCGGGTACGTCGTTTTACTAAGTCGTTCTTGAATACGACTTTACGTCAATGACGCACACGTCGGCGTCATTGGACGTTTTCCGTCGAGAACTGGAGCATGCGCACTGGGCTATTTTAAGCCCGGCGCATGCGCAGTTCAAACGGCACGGGGCGCGCTTAATTTAAATACAAGCCGCCTCCTTGGAATTACACGGGGAAACGCCGGGCCAATTACACTACGCCGCCCCAAACTACGGAGCAAGTGTTTGGGGAATACAGCACTTGCTCCTGTAAGTTGGGGCGGCGTACTGTAAATGGCTTATGCTACGCCCGCCTCAAATCTACGAGAATATGGCCCAAAGATAATGTAGAAGTTTTACTTTTTCTTTATTTTTTTTTATTATCTCCCACATATGGAAATAGAAAGGCTGCATCTGCCGCAAAGGTGGGTTTCTTTTTTTTTTTTTGGCGGCTTTATGTATAGCCTTCCATAAAGAGCCTTAGCTGGACGACGTCCCAAGGATAGAGACGGTGGTGCTCTGTTGCCACCTACCTGCATATTTCTGTACTGCACCTGTAGAGGCCGGTTATCCTTGCAGCACACTTTTATTGGGAAGGTTATGCCCAAGGAACATTTCATCCCTTGCTATCCCGGGAATGGCGGACTCTCCCAGATCTTGGGCGGATCGCCTCCATATAATCCATGTGACTCACCCTGGCAGTGGCTCCGCAAGGAATTGGGAGGAAGGAAGATGCCCAGAACCGGCAGAGGAAAGGCCGCGCCATTTCATTCCTAAATACGAAAATTCACTTAGCCAGATTCACGTAGAGTTACGCCAGCGTATCAGTAGATATGCCGTCGTAACTTTGAATCTGCGCCGTCGTATATTTAAGCGTATTCTGGAAACCAGATACGCTTAAATTAGGCTAAGATACGAGCGGCGTAAGTCTCTTACGCCGTCGTATCTTAGGGTGCATATTTACGCTGGCCGCTAGGTGGCACTTCCGTTCTTCCGTTGTTTCCCGTGTCGAATATGCAAATGAGCAAGATACGCCGATTCACGAACGTACGTACGCCCGTCGCATTTAGTTACGCCGTTTACGTAAGACCAGGGGTTGACAAATTTGCTTGGAATCTAGGAGCCAGGTAAAAAAGTTAGGAGCCAGAAAACGCGCCCCGTCCCGACGAGCTTGCGCGCAGAAAGCGAACACATACGTGACCAGCGCCCCCATATGTAAACGGTGTTCAAACCACACACGTGAGGTATCGGCGCGATTGGTAGAGCGAGAGCAATAATTCTAGCCCTAGACCTCCTCTGTAACTAAAAACATGCAACCTGTAGATTTTTTTTAAATGTTGCCTATGAAGATTTTAAAGGGTAAAAGTTTGTCTGCATTCCACGAGCGGACGCAATTTTGAAGCGTGACATGTTGGGTATGAATTTACTCGGCGTAACATTATCTTTCATAATATTAAAAAAAAAAATGGGGATAATTTTACTATTGTCTTATTTTTTAATTCAAAAAAGTGTAATTTTTTCACCAAAAAAGTGCGCTTGTAAGACCGCTGCGCAAATACGGCATGACAGAAAGTATTGCAACGTTTGCCATTTTATTCTCTAGGGTGTTAGGATAAAAAATATATATAATGTTTGGGGGTTCTAATTAGAGGGAAGAAGATGGCAGTGAAAATAGTGAAAAATGACATTAGAATTGCTGTTTAACTTGTAATGCTTAACTTGTAATACCAACGGCCACCACCAGATGGCGCCAGCTCACATCTGGTGGTAATAACTTGTAATACCAACGGCTCACCACCAGATGGCCCCAGCTCAAAAAAAAAAAAAATTTTTTTTTTTTTTTTTTTTTTTGCCCCCCCTTCCAAGCCAAGTCGCCAGGGCCCAATTTCTAGTCGACCTGGCGCCCGGGATTTGTCGAGCCCTGCGTAAGACATATGCCGGCGTGAAGATAAAGCTGGTCTCTAGGTGGCGCAGCCCATGCAAAGTATGGACGTCAGAACAAGCGTTTCTTTTTACGTCGTTTGCGTAAGTCGTACGCGAATAGGGCTGTGCGTAAGTTACGTTCACGTCGTAGGCAGTGTTCAACGTATCTTAGGCATTCTATCCGACGCATTCGCACTGGAAAACGTCAATTACGTGGGGTCATGCCTTATTAGCATAAAACACGCCCACCTCTTCCCAATTAGGCGCGCTTACGCCGGCACATTTATGCTACGCCGCCGTAACTTAGGACGCAAGTGCTTTGTGAATACAGTACTTGCCTCTCTAACTTGCGGCGGCGTAGCGTTAATGACCTGCGCTACGCCGGAACAAAGAAGTGCCGCTCTACCTGAATCCGGCTAACTGTGTTGTGCTACAAAAAAATTTAACAATAATACATATAGTGCCGCCAATAAATATGTGAAAAAAAAAAAATTAATAAATAAATATATAAAAGTTTGTGAACACTGCAAATAAGGGTGTATAATAGAAAAGTCCACAAATAGATAAATAGAAGGGGTAATTTAACCGCTTGAGACCCGGACCATTATGCAGGTTAAGGACCTGGCCCCTTTTTGCGATTCGGCACTGCGCCGCTTTAACTGACGCAGGCGCGGTCGTGCGACGTGGCTCCCAAACAAAATTGGCGTCCTTTTTCCCCCACAAATAGAGCTTTATTTTGGTGGTATTTAATCACCTCTGCGGTTTTTATTTTTTGCGCTATAAACAAAAATCGAGAGACAATTTTGAAAAAGATGCAATATTTTTTACTTTTTGCTATAATAAATATCTCCAAAAAAATAGTTTAGGCCGATACGTATTTTTCTACCTATTTTTGGTTAAAAAAAAATTGCAATAAGCGTTTATCGGTTTGCGCAAAATTTATAGGCCCGGATTCACAGACACTGGCGCACATTTATGCCGCCGTAGCGTATCTCCTTTACGCTACGCCGACGCAGCGCAGAGAGGCAAGCACTGAATTCACAAAGCACTTCCTCCCAAATCTGCGCTGGGTTTCTCAGGCGTAAGTCTGCGTAAGTGGAAGTGGGCGTGAGCCATGCTAATGAGGCGTGACCCCATGCAAATGATGGGCCGAGTGCCAGACAGATACGTATCGTCAACTGCGCATGCGCCGTCCCGTGGGCGCATCTCAGTGCGCATGCTCACAAACCGAGCATTGATGTAAACCTATAGCAGAGCGTAGATGTAAACCTACAGCAGAGCGTAGATGTAAACCTATAGCAGAGCGTTGATGTAAACCTACAGCAGAGCGTAAATTTAAACCTATAGATGTAAACCTATAGCAGAGCATAGATGTAAACCTATAGCAGAGCATAGATGTAAACCTACAGCAGAGCATAGATGTAAACCTATAGCAGAGCATAGATGTAAACCTACAGCAGAGCGTCGATGTAAACCTATAGCAGAGCATAGATGTAAACCTACAGCAGAGCGTAGATGTAAACCTACGGCAGAGCGTAGATGTAAACCTACAGCAGAGCGTAGATGTAAACCTACAGCAGAGCGTAGATGTAAACCTACAGCAGAGCGTAGATGTAAACCTACAGCAGAGCGTAGATGTAAACCTACAGCAGAGCGTAGATGTAAACCTACAGCAGAGCGTAGATGTAAACCTACAGCAGAGCGTAGATGTAAACCTATAGATGTAAACCTATGGCAGAGCGTAGATGTAAACCTACAGCAGAGCGTAGATGTAAACCTACAGCAGAGCGTAGATGTAAACCTACAGCAGAGCGCAGATGTAAACCTACAGCAGAGCGTAGATGTAAACCTATAGCAGAGCGTAGATGTAAACCTATAGATGTAAACCTATGGCAGAGCGTAGATGTAAACCTACAGCAGAGCGTAGATGTAAACCTACAGCAGAGCGTAGATGTAAACCTACAGCAGAGCGTAGATGTAAACCTACAGCAGAGCGTAGATGTAAACCTAAAGCAGAGCGCAGATGTAAACCTACAGCAGAGCGTAGATGTAAACCTATAGATGTAAACCTACAGCAGAGCGTAGATGTAAACCTATAGATGTAAACCTACAGCAGAGCGTAGATGTAAACCTATAGCAGAGCGTAGATGTAAACCTATAGCAGAACGTAGATGTAAACCTATAGCAGAGCGTAGATGTAAACCTATAGCAGAGCGTAGATGAAAACCTACAGCAGAGCGTAGATGTAAACCTACAGCAGAGCGTAGATGAAAACCTATAGCAGAGCGTAGATGAAAACCTACAGCAGAGCGTAGATGTAAACCTACAGCAGAGCGTAGATGTAAACCTATAGATGTAAACCTACAGCAGAGCATAGATGTAAACCTATAGCAGAACGTAGATGTAAACCTATAGATGTAAACCTATAGCAGAGCGTAGATGTAAACCTATAGCAGAGCGTAGATGTAAACCTATAGCAGAACGTAGATGTAAACCTATAGATGTAAACCTATAGCAGAGCGTAGATGTAAACCTATAGATGTAAACCTACAGCAGAGCGTAGATGTAAACCTATAGCAGAGCGTAGATGTAAACCTATAGATGTAAACCTATAGCAGAGCGTAGATGAAAACCTATAGCAGAGCGTAGATGTAAACCTATAGATGTAAACCTACGGCAGAGCGTAGATGTAAACCTATAGATGTAAACCTATAGCAGAGCGTAGATGTAAACCTATAGATGTAAACCTATAGCAGAGCGTAGATGTAAACCTATAGATGTAAACCTATAGCAGAGAGTAGATGTAAACCTACGGCAGAGCGTAGATGTAAACCTACAGCAGAGCGTAGATGTAAACCTACAGCAGAGCGTAGATGTAAACCTACAGCAGAGCGTAGATGTAAACCTACAGCAGAGCGTAGATGTAAACCTACAGCAGAGCGTAGATGTAAACCTACAGCAGAGCGTAGATGTAAACCTACAGCAGAGCGTAGATGTAAACCTACAGCAGAGCGTAGATGTAAACCTACAGCAGAGCGTAGATGTAAACCTACAGTAGAGCGTAGATGTAAACCTACAGCAGAGCGCAGATGTAAACCTACAGCAGAGCGTAGATGTAAACCTACAGCAGAGCGTAGATGTAAACCTACAGCAGAGCGCAGATGTAAACCTACAGCAGAGCGTAGATGTAAACCTATAGCAGAGCGTAGATGTAAACCTATAGATGTAAACCTATGGCAGAGCGTAGATGTAAACCTACAGCAGAGCGTAGATGTAAACCTACAGCAGAGCGTAGATGTAAACCTACAGCAGAGCGTAGATGTAAACCTACAGCAGAGCGTAGATGTAAACCTAAAGCAGAGCGCAGATGTAAACCTACAGCAGAGCGTAGATGTAAACCTATAGATGTAAACCTACAGCAGAGCGTAGATGTAAACCTATAGATGTAAACCTACAGCAGAGCGTAGATGTAAACCTATAGCAGAGCGTAGATGTAAACCTATAGCAGAACGTAGATGTAAACCTATAGCAGAGCGTAGATGTAAACCTATAGCAGAGCGTAGATGAAAACCTACAGCAGAGCGTAGATGTAAACCTACAGCAGAGCGTAGATGAAAACCTATAGCAGAGCGTAGATGAAAACCTACAGCAGAGCGTAGATGTAAACCTACAGCAGAGCGTAGATGTAAACCTATAGATGTAAACCTACAGCAGAGCATAGATGTAAACCTATAGCAGAACGTAGATGTAAACCTATAGATGTAAACCTATAGCAGAGCGTAGATGTAAACCTATAGCAGAGCGTAGATGTAAACCTATAGCAGAACGTAGATGTAAACCTATAGATGTAAACCTATAGCAGAGCGTAGATGTAAACCTATAGATGTAAACCTACAGCAGAGCGTAGATGTAAACCTATAGCAGAGCGTAGATGTAAACCTATAGATGTAAACCTATAGCAGAGCGTAGATGAAAACCTATAGCAGAGCGTAGATGTAAACCTATAGATGTAAACCTACGGCAGAGCGTAGATGTAAACCTATAGATGTAAACCTATAGCAGAGCGTAGATGTAAACCTATAGATGTAAACCTATAGCAGAGCGTAGATGTAAACCTATAGATGTAAACCTATAGCAGAGAGTAGATGTAAACCTACGGCAGAGCGTAGATGTAAACTTACAGCAGAGCGTAGATGTAAACCTATAGCAGAGCGTAGATGTGAACCTATAGCAGAGAGTAGATGTAAACCTATAGCAGAGAGTAGATGTAAACCTACGGCAGAGCGTCGATGTAAACCTATAGCAGAGCGTAGATGTAAACCTATAGCAGAGCGTAGATGTGAACCTATAGCAGAGCGTAGATGTAAACCTATAGCAGAGCGTAGATGTGAACCTATAGCAGAGCGTAGATGTAAACCTATAGCAGAGCACGGAGACACGTCCCACATCCACAGACAATGACAGTACAACACTAGTACCATCCCAACCAATCAGAATCCACCTGCATGATCCAATAGAATGAACACATTCATTGATTGGGTGCATTGTATGTATCCCCCCAGCTCTGTGTAAAGGGAATTGTTTTATATAATAAAATCGAACTAAAATGCCATCCCGGGATTAATGAATCACTGTATCCGGGCGCCGGGGAAATTCCTGGCATTCTTGGCTCGCCCCCCGGGTGCCCGCTCGGCCGCTGTTTGCGGGCAGCGGCTGTTTTTGGGCGGATCTGAAATGCTGGATCGGCTCTCCATCACTCTGCAGCCTTCACAGGGAAACATATTTTTCTCTTCTTTCGGAATTCTCAGATTTTCCAGTAATTTTACAGAAATATCAGGTGGGGGGGAGGGGGAGGTGATGGTCGTGTTGGGAAAAGGATCTGCATTATCCTCAGTAAGAAACAAATCTCAGACTTTAAGCGATAATAAACCCAAAAGAAAACATTTATTACACTGCAGATCACCAATTCTAATATGTGACGGCTGCATTCGTTTTCCTTTTTTTTTGTTTTCATCTGCTGATCCAGCCAGCAAGTCTGTTTTTTTTCCCTTAAAAAGAACAAGCTCTCCAGCAGAATGTATCAGTTACAGGGATGAGGCCAACCATTTACAGCTGACAGGGGGGGGGGGGCTCACAATGATCAGGATTTATTGATGTAAAACCTTTATCCCAAATGGAAATAAAAACTGTTTGCTGTAACTGATTGTAAAGTATTAGCTGGAGTTTCACTTTAATTTATTAGTGTATCTAAATCTGCTAGTACACCTTACACTCCCCCACCCCTCAGACTGACAAAGCTGCTGTCTGCTGTGCCTCCTGTGCTGCTTCGTCCAGAATGGGGGCGCTCTAATACAGGAGGCGTGTTACTGCCCAGATCACTAGGTGAAAACAGAGGGGGGGAGGGAGCCTTAACCACCAAAAATAGGTAGAAGAATACGTATCGGCCTAAACTGAGGGAAATTTTTTTTTTATATATTTTTGGGGATATTTATTATAGAAAAAAGTAAAAAATATTGCATTTTTTTTCAAAACTGTCGCTCTATTTTTGTTTATAGCGCAAAAAATAAAAACCGCAGAGGTGATCAAATACCACCAAAAGAAAGCTCTATTTGTGGGGAAAAAAGGACGCCAATTTTGTTTGGGAGCCACGTCCCACGACCGCGCAATTGTCAGTTAAAGCGACGCAGTGCCGAATCGCAAAAAGGGGCCTGGTCTTTTAGCTGCATTTTGGTCCGGGGCTGTGTGATGTGTTTATTTCTATGCATTTACATGCTGACCTTGGTGCTAAAATAAAAGTCAGGATCTGTTTAGTCACATTCCTTAGTACTTACCTGTTAGCAATAGGTAATGGCTTGTGTTATTTGGGGTACCCCCACAGAGAGATATGGGGGTTTGCAGTGGTTACTATTTATGGAAAATAACCCCAGGCTTTCAGCTCATCTGTGAACCAGTAGCAATCATCCTTCCTAGAGACCAGCAACTTTAACCCCTTCCATACCGGGGGGCACTTACGCACCTTCCCGCCCAGGCCAATTTTCAGCTTTCAGCGCTGTCGCACTTTGAATGGCAATTGCGCGGTCATGCTACACTGTACCCAAACAAAATTGGCGTAATTTTTTTCCCACAAATAGAGCTTTCTTTTGTTGGTATTTGATCACCTCTGCGTTTTTTTTATTTTTATTTTGTTTATTTTTTGCGCATTATTTTTGCAACAACTAAAAAAAGACTGAAAATTGTGAAAAAAAAATATGTTTTTTTTTTTTCTGTTAATTTTTTTGTAAATAAGTAAGTTTTCTCTTTCAATTACGGGCACTGATATGGCGGCACTCATGGGCACCGATGAGATGGCACTGATGGACATCGATGAGGTAGTACTGATGGGCACCGATGAGGTGGCACTGATTGGCAGGGCTGGTATGCGGCACTGATGGGCACTCATGGGCGGCACTGATGGGCACTCATGGGCAACACTGATGGGCACTCATAGGCGGCACTGGGCACGCATAGGCGGCACAGATGGGCACTCATGGGCGGCACTTATGGGTGGCACTGATGCGTACTTATGGGTGGCACAGATGGGCACTGATAGGTGGGCATGGATGGGCACTGTGGGGTGGCACTGATGGACACTGATGTATCCTTGTTGCCAGTCAGTGCCCATTTGTGGGCACTGATTGGCATCTTTTTTTTGTTACTACCTTTTGTTTTTTTTGTTTTTTTTACTGCCTTTTTTTTTTGCCCCTTTTTTGCCCTTCCCTGGTGGTCCAGAGTGGGCTTCCCTGGTGGTCCAGTGTGGCGATCCGAGGGGGGCTGCGCTGATAAACAATCAGCGTGAACCCCTCCTGTCAGGAGAGCCGCCGATCGGAAGCCGCCGAGTGAGGAAGAGCCGATCAACGGCTCTTCCTCTTTACATCGTGATCAGCTGTGGTTGGACACGGCTGATCACGTGGTAAAGAGCCTCCGCCGAGATCGGAGATGCAGGGTGTCAGACTGACATCCCGCATCACTGATCGCCGCGCTGCGGGAGCGCGCAGCATGAAATCCTGCAGGACGTCCATAGACGTCCAGTCAGGATTTCAGAACCACTTCCTGGACGTAAATCCCCTATGGACCGGGCGGGAAGTGGTTAATGAAGGTGAGGGCAGGTAGGTATATGCTATATCCTAAAAGAGTGCACATTATGGTAAGGTGACCAGATTTTAAAAATGAAATCCGGGGACATATTTTTTAATTTTTTTTACTAGTAATAGCGGAATTATAGCGACTCTCTGCCTGTCTCCGCCCACCTCATAGCCTTTCAAGTCTTATGCCGTGTACATACGATCGTTTTTTCCGATGAAAAATGTCAGATGGACTTTTTTCATCTGAAAAAACGATCATGTGTGGGCCCTTCGGACTTTTTTTCCATCGGCATAAAAAAAGAAAACTTGTTTTAAATTTTTCCGATGGGGGGGGGGGGGGGAGAACGATAGGAAGTCGACGCATGCTCGGGAGCATTGAACTTCATTTTTCTCGGCTCGTCGTAGTGTTTTATGTTACCGCGTTTAGGACGGCCGGAATTTAGTCTGATAGTGTGTAGGCAAGACTGATGAAAGTCGGCTTCATCGGAATTCTGACGGAAAATTCCATCGGATTTTATTTCATCGGAAATCCGATCGTGTGTACGCGGCATTACTCTTCGTGCCCCGGCTACTACTGGGTGGGGTGCGGAGAAAGATGACTTTGCCAGGGTAGGCAAGGAGCTAAGCAGGCAGGCGGCTGGCGGGGACTTGAGCCAAGGCAGAAGAACATGCGAGCTGAATGGGCATGTACCTAAAAACTGGAGAAATATTCCCTCCACCCCGACCAGCACATGATCATTAGAAAGGGGCACAGATAATGGAAAAAAACATACACCCCCTAAGCTACTAGGAGTGGCGAAGCGGGAGGGGGGTGTAATTCTGATTTACGTTACACCACCGCAGGTTTACAGCGTTAGTGCCTGATTCTCAGAACACTTACCTGTAAACTTGCGGCGGTGTATCGTAAAAGCGCTCGGCGCAAGCCCGCCCAATTCAAATGGGGCGGGCACCATTTAAATTAGGCGTGCTCCCGCGCCGAGCGTACTGCGCATGCTCCGTCAGGTAAATTACCCGACGTGCATTGCGCTAGACATTTGCTTAGACATTTACGTAAATGGCGTCCATCGCCATTCACGGACGTCTTACGCAAACAACGTAATTTTTTTCAATTTCGAAGCGGGAACGACGGCCATACTTAACATTGGTTGCCCCTCATAATAGCAGGGGCAACTTTACGCGTCGCTTAGGCTACGGAAACGTCGGAAATTCTCAGCGTCGACCGCGCGTATGTTCGGGAATCTCGCGTAATTACCTTATTTGCATAGACGACGGGGAAAACGACGATGCGACACCTAGCGCCGGGAAAAAAAATTGCATTTAAGATCTGACAGCGTAAGAGCCTTACGCCTGTCAGATCTAATGGGTATCTATGCGTAACTGATTCTAAGAATCAGTCGCATAGATACCCGGGGCCAGATTAGGACTTACGACGGCGCAAATGGTGTTGCGCCGTCGTAACGCCATTGAGAATCTGGGCCTATGTATGTAGCGCTACCCCCGGAGGAGCCGCTGATTAGATTTGGGATCAGCGTATTTAAGTTACCTCCGTGATGTGTCCAGGGGTAATGATGGTGATGAGAGCAGTGATGGAATGTCCAGACTGTTGGTTGACATTTTCAATGCTTTGTTTCTGGTCCAACATGACCAACAGTCAACTTGAGGTAGATAGTATACATTGGTGAAAAGAGAATAAACTTTGCAGATTCAGGCTATGGATAGAAGAAGCAGTCCTGCCTCCAATAATTACACTTTTCACGTCGCCACTCCAGCCGGAGTGGGTAAAGTGCCCCTGGACAGACCCCTCTCACAGGCCTGGCAGGCAGAGCGTCACTTAGAGCTTTCTGGGGAGGGACGGGTCTCTGCCACAGACCCGGCTCTATTGGATTTTTTGGATTGGTAAGGGACCCCTCCTACAGGCCCAATGTATCAAGAGCGTGAACAGTAGAGCGAATCCTCCCCGGAGACACTTTTTACAGAAGAGAATTTCCCTTCCTTGGGGTAGATTTTCTCTCACTTCCTGTTGTCTCCTTCCGTTTGCAAGTGGGAGTCGTTTGTAAGTTGGATGTTTGAAAGTAGTGGCCTGCCGTATACACTCTGCAGAAATTTGGGCCCTAGGTGTTGGTGTTGCCACAACACTGTAAGCCCTCACAGTTAGTCTTGGTGGGCGCTGGAATGCCCTGCTGTGAAATATTAGATCAAGAATTGTAATTACATGCCCCTGTTGAACAGGGGCAGAAAAATTGGGCCTTAGGCACTGGTGCTGGTGCCACAACACTGCAACCCCTCACAGATACTCTAGTTGGAGTGCAGGAATGAGCCACGTGCAAAGTATTGCATCAAACATTGTAAATTTACGCCCCTGAAACAGGGGCAGAAAAATTGTGCCTTAGCCACTGGTGGCGGTGCCCAGAACCAACAATGTTCTTACAAGCTATCAGCAAGATCATTGAGGAGGAAAAGGATATTCACTCAGCATAACAGGATAGTCACTCAGCATCAGCATAGGCAGTCTTGAAGGGATCTGACATTTCAAAAAAAATTATTTAGTTACATCAGCATCAGGTGCTTGGTAGCTGGTGGTGATCCAAGCCTGATTCATTTTTATGAAGGTCAGTCGATCGACCGAGTCGGTGGAGAGGCGCACCCTGTGATCGGTTACAAAGCCTCCAGCAGCACTGAATGTGCGTTCTGAAAGAACGCTGGATGCAGGACAAGCCAGTAGCTCAATTGCGTACTGTGCGAGCTCTGGCCAGTGATCCATCCTCAAGACCCAGTAAGCCAGAGGATTTTCAGTGGAAAAGGTGTCCAAGTCTGATGTTGCCCCTAGGTATTCCCGCACCATGTAAAACAGACGCTGGCGATGGTTGCTGGAACCGGTCATACCTTGGGGCTGCGGACTAAAAAATTGTCTGACAGCATCGGTCAGACGGCCACCTTCTCCACCGCTCCTTCTGTGACTGACCGAAGCCTCAGCAACACGTTGTCCAGGACCAGGATTTTGTAACCCCCAGTCTCTGGGAACGCATTGCACAGACCTTTCTGCAAGGCCTCCCGAAGATGTTTCATCTTCTGCTCCCTCTGCGCCGGCAAGATAAGGTCCGCAACCTTATTCTTGTAATGTGGATCAAGGAGAGTTGCCAGCCAGTAATGATCCCTCTCCTTGATAGCACAAATACGAGGATCCTTACGCAGGCTTTGCAGGATCAGGGAGGCCATGCAGCGTAGGTTTGCTGAGGCATTTGGTGCGTAGTCCTCTGGGTCACTGAGGACGACATGATCCGCAGCCACCTACAAGTCCATGGGTTCCTTGGGACTGTAATTGATCCCTTGAAGACTGCTGCTGATGCTGAGTGCTAGGCTCCACCTCCATGCTGACACAATTCTCCTCCTCCTCGTCCTGTGTGATAGGCCAGCAAGCAGCAACACTGTCTGGATAAAGGGGGCCTTGAGAGATAAGGAAGTCCTCCTCTTCCCCCCTCTGTTCTGCCTCAAGGGCCCTGTCCATTATTCCACGCAGTGTGTGCTCCAACATGTGAATAAGAGGGACAGTCTCACTGATGCATGCACTGTCACTGCTCACCATCCTTGTGGCCTCCTCAAATGGTGACAGGACAGTGCATGCATCCCTGATCATGGCCCACTGGCATGGGGAAAAAAAAACAAGCTCCCCTGACCCAGTTCTGCTGCCATATTGGCACAGATACTCATTGATGGCCCTCTGCTGCATGTGCAGCCGCTGCAGCATGGCCAACGTAGAGTTCTACCTTATGGGCATGTCACAGATTAGGCGGTTCTTGGGCAGGTTGTATTCCCTTTGGAGGTCTGCCAGCCGAGCACTGGCATTATATGACCGTCGGAAATGCACACAGACTTTCCTGGCCTGCTTCAGGACATCCTATAAGCCCGGGTACCTGCCCAAGAACCGCTGCACCACCAAATTAAGGACATGAGCAAAACAGGGCACACGGGTCAGTTGTTCCTGTCGCAGGGCGGAGAGGTTGGTGCCATTGTCGCAAACCACCATTCCTGGCTTAAGCTGGCATGGCGCCAACCACCTCTGAGCCTGCCCCTGCAGAGCTGACAGAACCTCTGCCCCGGTGTGGCTCCTGTCCCCCAAGCACACCAGCTCAAGCACCGCATGGCATCTCTTTGCCTGCGTACCTGCGTAGCCCCTTGAACGCCTATGGAGCACCGCTGGTTCAGAGGACACATCAGCACAGAAAGAGGCCACAGAGGAAGAAGAAAATGAGGGGGTGGAGGAGAGAGGTGTGTCACAATCAGTAGTAGCATTTTGGAGGCGTGGTGGCGGAACAACCTCCAACACTACTGTACCTTGTCCTGCGTCCTTCCCAGCTGCCAGCAGAGTCACCCAATGCGCCGTGAAAGAGAGGTAACGTCCCTGTCCATGCCTGCTGGACCATGAGTCAGCGGTAATATGCACCTTACCACTGACTGCCCTGTCCAGGCATGGCCATTGCCTTCCACATGGCGGTAGAGAGCCAGAATCGCCTTCCGTGAGAAAAAGTGGCGTTTGGGAACTTGCCACTGAGGTACTGCACATTCCAAAAACTCATGGAAGGGGGCAGAATCTACCAACTGAAAAGGCAGCAGTTGAAGTGCTAGCAATTTAGCTAAGCTAGCATTCAACTGCTGGGCATGTGGATGGCTGGGAGAGAACTTCTTTCGGCGCTGGGGCAGGGAAATTTGCCTGGTACAATCTGCCATCGGTGTACTGATAGTAGATTGCCCACATGTACTAGGCTGTGACACACCTAATTCTACACCTTCAGTCCTATTAGTGCAGGCTTCAGAGAGGACTGAGGGTATAGTGGGGTTGGAGATTCCAGCTGATGAGGGGCAAGGGGGGGTCTGGTCAAGCATGTGGTGCCCAAGCGGGTGATGTTTTGGCCACGCAAGATACGCTTGAGACATATGTTGCAAATAGCAGCGGTGCGATCTGATGCACTCGTCTCAAAAAAGTCCCACACCAAAGAATTTGGAATAACGCTGATACACAGCAGCGCCTTGCACATGCGTAGCTCTGCGGTGTGATGCAGTTGGTGTGCTGCCCTTAAGCTGGCCCCTGGAGGGCATCCTGTCTCGTTGGAGATGTGCCTGTGCCTCCTCCTCCTCCTCTCTCCTATCAGGCACCCACGTAGAGTCAGTGACCTCATCATCCCCTCCCTCCTCATCACTGTAGAAAACTTGGCAGTATGCTGCAGCTGGGGGAACATGACTGCCAGATTGCTGTCCTTATTGGGCACCCCCTCTCTCTGGGCTCACGTTACTGCCTTCCTCTAGCTGTGTACCATCATCGGAGCCTTCAAAACGCTGCGCATCCTCATGCAGCATGTACCCAACACTGTGTTCAAACAGTTCGGGGGACTCCTCAGGAGGACATGGTGGGGCTTGGGAAGGAGTGACTGATGCCATTGAGCAGAGGGAAGAGGACGCCTTGGCAGCTGCTTTGCCAGACAAAGTACCCTGAGCCTCGGTGAGAGAGAATGAGGACGGCTTGGTCATCCACTCTACCAAGTCTTCGGCATGTTGCGGCTTAACACGGCCAGCTGCCGAAAACAAGGACGAGCGTGTCCAATGGCCACGTGCTGATGAGGATGCACCGTGTCCACCACCAGCACTGTTGCCTCTAGTCGCAGAGCCTGCTTGCCCTCGTGACTCTCTGCCTCTCCTTGTTGTCCTTTCAGACATACTAATGGCCTGCAGAGGACAAAGGCAGTACACACACCTCGTAGCTTTAGGTGCAAACTGCAGAGGACACGTGCAGTACACACCAAGTAGCTTTAGGTGCAAACTACAGAGGACACAGGCAATACACTACGTGAGAATATTGCAGCTAGCACAATCAACTGCCTGCCAGTACATTAGGAATAGCTGATCTAGCTAAACTATACAGTGTATAAATATATGTACAACACCTGGGATGCATATATATCCTCTACACACTGTAACTTTAACTGACTAGCCTGCCTGCTCTATCTACCTAGAAAAAATGACTCCTCCCTCTCCCTCTCTCCAACACACTACACAAGGCCGACCTGCAGGCGGCCTTTTATAGTGTGGGGCGTGTACTAAACCCCCTGAGCCATAATTGGCCAAAGCCACCCTGGCTGGTTCGACTCGAACACGAAGCTCATCCCTAATAGCCGGACAGGTTGAGGTAGTGAGTTCCAGAGAATGGGAGAGGCTCTGGAGAAAACCTGGAGACAAGCATGGGAGGAGGTCCCATCATCTCATTCCCATCATCTCATCTCTCTCAGTACTCCTATTTTTGGGATGCTTAGACGTTAAAACTTTTCTGTAATGACTAGTAATTAGGAGCGGAGCTCTTCGCCGGCGGGCGACGTTCTGACCACGGGCTCTTTTGGTCTTGCACAACTGATTGGTATCTCAGGGCTCTCAGCCAAGGCCCCGACCTTTGTGATCAGGATGTGTTTTGTGTTCTGAGGTCTGGATCCAGATTTTTATGGTTTCCTGGAATTTATTTCAAACAGCTGAATGCATGGCCAGGAAGGTTGGGGAGGAGGATCTCCTTTATGAAGGGTTTTATTGCCACCTGGGGGACAGAAGCGGCAACAGCACCCAACAATGCTGCATGGTTAAAAAAAAATGCTGAATAGACACTGCAGAGCCATAAAACTGGAGAAAACAGGAAAATTCTGCATAATAAATAATGGTGGAGTCCTACATCATACAGGGTGTTGTTACTGGAAAAGCCTATAAATGCAAACAGTTATTACTGAATTTCTGTGGGAAGCACGGTATTATGTTACATACAGAACTAAAACATTCTTGAAAAATGTCTTTGAAGTGGTAGTAAACCGCAGTTGTTGAGAAAAATAAAATAAAAAATTCCCTGCAAGGCAATGTCATAATGTGCTAGTATGTGTAGCACCCTGGAGTTTAGACAGGGAGCTCCTTACATATTGACTTGCCAGGAGTAGTTATCTTGGTCAATTGTTAGAGATCTATTAATTTCCTCCTAAGTTTGGCCTTGTTGCACTTTTCTCTTCTACCACTAGGTGGCCAGGTACTTGGTGGTGCTAGATATGAGAAGGGCAACCCAAGGTCAGGTTATGGGTATATGGGGTATCTCAGCCTATGGGCAGGGGTTTTCTTGGATCCCTTGGCCTGCTGGGAGCACCTATATATTTGGGTGGCATCATGTGATCGGTGTTCTGTGCCACCTGGACGACTGTCGGTGGTAGGGTGCTTACGTGTCCTTGATTGCCCTGGACTGTCCCGCAATTGACATGTCTGTCCTGGGTCCCGGGCACCTTCATTCTGGGACAATACAATGTCCTGGAATGAAATAGAGGACACAGCCACCCCCTACTAACTAATATCTACATTTCCGGAACTGGTTGCTAGGGCCAGCGCTGCCTGGCATCTTGCAACCAGTGACAATTTACTCTCAGGCAGTGAGGCCGGGAGCGAGGCCCGAGCCTAGTGCAGCACTGCTGTCCCCACCCACCTTGGCACCTCCTCCTTCTCCGGCAAGCAGCAGGGACTGGTGTGATCTTCACTCTCCAGATAGTTGCGTCACTCCTCTTCTATGCACACGGCTCACGCAGAGGGAGTGACAGCTGCACTGCATCTGGTGGCAGGCTATGGGTGGCAAGCGGCACTTCATCTGGTGGCAAGTGGCACATTTACCTAAAAAAAATAACCCACCGCCAAATTCCCCATCAACCCCAAGACCACATTTCACCCCGTCTCCTCTCATCTTTTTTTGGGTAAGGTGAGAGATTGAGTGTGTCCCTGAATGGCAGTTTGGAAATTTGGTCACCCTAGTTGGGGGGTTGATGTGTGTCGTGTTGCCCGGGCTGCTAGGCCAGAGATTGTGCCTATCCCGGCAGCATCTGGCCTGGGGGCCTATCCAGAAGCAAGAGAGAACAACGCAAGGTTGGGATTGCGGCTTGCAGTCCAACCAGAAGTCACAGTTATGTGGGCCTGAGAACCTGTTGTGGTCGGAGGTAGAAGAGAAGCTGTTGTCACAAAGGGACCAACCACCTTTACCAGGGACCACAGTGAGTTACAGAAGCAAGTACCAGAGCAGTATTCTCATCGAACGGCACGGTGGAGAATCGGGAAACTTCAGACGGCGATCAAGTCAGGGACCCAACCAGAGGAGGTGACGCTTGCAGGGCAGCCTTGTGTGTCAAGCCAGGGACCGAGCAGGCCGGTGGGGTGAAGCTTGAGAAGTATTGGGAGTGCCAAGCTAGGGACCCAGCAGGGAGGCGGGGGTGACGCTTGAGGAAGATACCACCGTGAAGATTGGAGGAGCTCAAGGGATTCAGTTGCAGTGAATCAGAAAGTCTAGTGACAGACCGGGATCTCAGTGTGCTGAAGAACTACAAGGAGAAGTTGTAGTAAAGGTGAAAGAACTGTTACGCTTTGTGTTGGGAACTGTTAAAGACTGTTGCCATAGGAGACAGCATTCCTGCCCATGCAGATGTGGCTTCTTGCTGGAGGTCTTTCCCTGCACGGCTGTCCTCCTATTGAGGTCCCTGAGTCTACTAATTGAATTTGCAACTACCTAAGGGTGTACTGGCCCTAACCCTCTCCCCCACCCCCCAAAAAAAAATACAAAAAGGACTGTTAAGAGAAAAAAAAACTCTTTTACATCCAAGAAGTGTCTGGCGCCCAATGACTTGTCTGGCGCCCACTATGCCTCACAACCCACTACATACAGAAGGATGTCAGATATCTCTGGCCCTGGAGGTCCTCATTATACCGAAGGAGGCCTGGGGCCTTGCTACATATGCATAATGCGTGTAGCGCTACCCCCGAAGGAGCCGCTGGTTGATTTGGGGATCGGCCTACTAAGTTACCCTGGCAGTGTCTAGGGGTGTAACAGTGAGAATAGCAACAGTGAGTGGAGGTCCAGACATTCAATAAAGAGTTTCAATGCTTTATAGCCCAGGCCAAACACGGCCAACATCAACACAATTTGGGGAGATCAAAGTTGATGAAGGAAGAAAAGAGAACCATACGGTATCAGGCCTGGATATAGAACTGAGCAATATACTGCTCTGCATTGAACCAATTTGGTTACACGTCGCCACTCTACTCTGAGTGGGTGAAGTGCCCCCGGACAGACCCCCAAGATAGGCCTGGCAGCCGGAGCGTCACTATGGATAATACTGGGAGGAACAGGTCTCTCACACAGACCTGTCTCTAGGGCCCCTGCCACAGGCCAATTTCAATAGAGGACTTGAGTGAATAAGGAAAGAGAATCCTGAGCCGCCTGCTTCATTTCCCATGCCCCATCTGACTGCAGGACAGATGCATTCCTCCATCCAAGCTCCTCCTGTGCAGAAACCGTTTTGTCATAAGAGGTCTGCTTCCATAGCTGGAGGTGGGAAAAAGCGCATTGTCACTCCGCCCCATTGCCAACACTTCATCTGGGATTTCAGAGCTGTCAGCTGGTACTTTCTGATAGTCCTAGGCAATGGGAGCCTAGCCCTGGCACTGAGCTGAGTCTAGCAGCCGTCTGTAGGCGATCTCCATCTCCCATTCCTGAACAGTCCACATTCCGAGATGTTCATCCTCCGGTCTCTGTACTCCATGATTTTCTCCAAATCCAAGCAGGATTGGCACTGGTCCTTTGGTGCACCTGCATCTCTCGCACCCTCCATACGAATTCCTCTTACATGGTGGCTGGTATCTGTACCTCTCCTCTTCTGCTAACCGGACCTCAGATTGCAGTGTTGGCTTGGATGTCCCAGACTGCAGGAAGCATCCCATTGCTGCCACTGAATGTGAAACCACTTGGCACCCCTTGGGGAAGGAACCAAGGCCCATAGTACCTAGGGGGATCCAATCAACCTATTCTAGGAAGGAATGAGTCCCCCACTGCATTGTTGGTTGTACATGTAGAGGACATAAAGCCCAACACATAACGTGGCTGCTACACATTACATATGTAGCACACCCCCCGGAGGAGCTGCTGATTGTTTTGGGTGGCACATTTACCTCATGGCTCCCCCGAATTCCTAGGGGTGGATGATGCGTATTGCATATAGTAGAAGTAACAGAATGTCCGAAACAGGTGTTCTTTGCTGTGCTCTTTATTACCCAGCCGGATAAAAACAGTAAACTTGTGGTGAGGAAAGTAAAGTTGAAGAAGGGAGAATAGGCCTAATGATAGGAAACAGTCCTGCTCCCAAGCGTAACACTTCTTTGCGCCACTCCTGCCTGAGTGGGTTTAGTGTACCCGGAAAGGCCTCTCTCACTGACCTGGCAGCCAGAGTATCACTCGGACATTTGTAGGATAAAGTCCCTGCCACAGACCCTTCTTGGTGAACTTCAACTTGAGGAAAAGTCTCTGCCACAGACCCTCCTCGGTGAGCCTCAGAAAGACACCTCTGCCGCAGGCCCTCTCTGGTTTGTAGTTACGGAGATAATCCTCAGATGGGTTGCGCCTGGATCTCCTTCAACTTGTCACCCAGGTACCGACTGACAGGTGATCAATCCTTCAGTGTCCGTCTACCTTGATCCCCGGTGGTTTGTCGAGGCCCTTCTGGACCGCTAGCCTCTCAATGGCGCTCCTCAGACGGACTCCCCACCGAACAGCAATACAGCTTGGGATCCTCAAAGGTGGGAACCCAGCCGCTCACTGGGTCCCCGTCGCTGTTCAGATGCTCCGGGCCAACATGGTCCCGGAACCAGGAACACTGCGTGGCACGCACCGTCCAGGTAGGCCATAACACCGAGGGGGCCGTAATGTGGTAACCCTAAGGGTGGGTGCTACACTCGAAGGAGAAGGGTCTTCTGACCCAGAACCAATGGCGTCTGTCTCATAAATACCCCTCCCCAGCATGCACAGCGAGGTCAAATTCTCCTGATTGGCTGCTGGGAAAGAGCACCCAAACCTTGACTCCACTGCTGCCACCTGCAGCACCGGGGTTAGAAGAACAGAATAAGCCCACAGCACATCCCAGCTGAGACAGAGACCCTGTTTTGCACTTAACAATCTGGATCAGAGTTTAACTACACTCTGATCTACCCTTAAATTTAACTAGCACCGGTACTATAAAGTACACAGGCGCTACACGTATATAAAGGGTGATTTGGTCTAAGACCTCTAAAATGTACACAATAATAGACCAATGCTAAAATAAAAAAAAACCATGGTGGATAATATAAACATACATGGGGACTTTATAAAGTGTCTGAGCCTGAAATTAGCAAGGATGAGGAGGTGGGGTTGGACATGCACCCGAAAATGAAGAAATATTCCCTCCGCTCCGACCAGCACATGATCATCAGAAAGGGGCACAGATAATGGGAAAAAAATACACCCCCCCTAAGCTAGTAGGAACAGTGGGGGTGTCATTTTTTTGCACTCTTTGAAATTGCCCCAGCCCCTGTTAAAATCTAATACGGGGACAAAACCGGGTATAGAGAAAAAGTTTCCTGAACCTCCTGAACCTGCAAACACACCAAACGTTTGTGTGAACTTTTGAACCCTATTAAAGTCTATAGGACTCGAACATTTGAAATCTAATTCTAAAGTGCTAATTTTAAAGGCTAATATGCAAGTTATTGTCCTAAAAAGCGTTAAGGGACCTGGGTCCTGCCCCAGGGGACATGTATTAATCCAAAAAAAAGTTTTAAAAAAACGGCTGTTTTTTTGGGGGCAGTGAATTTAATAATGCTTAGAGTGAAACAATAAAAGTGAAATATTCCTTTAAATTTTGTACCTAGGGGGGGGTGTAAAGTAAGCATGTGAAAAAGCGCATGTTTCCCGTACTTAGAACTGTCCCTGCACAAAGTGTAATTTCTGAAAGGAAAAAAAGTAATTTAAAACCGGACTAGCGGCTATAATGAATTGTCGGCTCCCGGCAATTCAGAGAGAATTCATTAAAAAAAAAATGTGGGGGTCCCCCCAAATTTTATTACCAGGCCCTTCAGGTCTGGTATGGATATTAAGGGGAACCCTGCGGTCAATTTAAAAAAAATGACGTGGGGTTCCCCCCAAATATCCATTCCAGACCCTTCAGGTCTGGTGTGGATTTTAAGGGGAACTCCACCCCAAATGTAAAAAAAAAATGGCGTGGAGTTCCCCCAAAAAATGAATTTTTAGGTAAATATTAAGTAATATCTCACAAACTGTGCAATAAACATGAGGCAATAGAGGGAACATCGGGATAGGTCGTCCTCTATTCAGTGACCGAGCCTGGAAAGGTGTGCACAACCCAGCCTATCCAAGCAGCAGAGCGTGCACATGTGGTAGGCGGTATCTGCTACCCACAGTGTCACCCCTCTGGTGAGTGTCATCCGGGTGCGGCACGCATCCCCCGCCCCCCCCCCCTAGCGATGCCACTGCCTCAGGCTCACGCTGTGTCACTTGGGTTATGTGACATCACTGTGCTAGACGCTGGGCGGTTCTCTCAACCAGTGCAGTGACAGAACAAAGTAAAACGTCCGAGATGTTAGTTATCTTCACGGCACCCACATCCGCCGCTGATGTTACCGCTGCACCCGGTGAGAGACTCAGGGCTTTGGGCCCCAGTTTTGGGGCTATGGCCCCAATAGCCACCCACCGGTGAAGAGGTCACATGATCTCCGGTATTGTAGAGACTGGGGTGGTGAATGTACACTTTGTAAAGTGAATGATAGTAATTAATTGATGTTTGGTGCTGCACATATATAGACGATGGTCCAGGCTCCACCAGTTAATAGGTGTTCTTTCTGTGGATTATACAATAACCCGACTGACACACACAGACTTAATTTTTAATTTAATACTTCACTGATATTTATTGCCTTACTATCAAACTGCATGTACGGTCATAGCGGGGTGACTGCTGTGATACAGGTGAGATCATACCGGACTGACACTGAACTACATGTACAGACATAGGGGGGTGACTGCTGAACTACATGTACAGACATAGCGGGGTGACTGCTGAACTACATGTACAGTCATAGCGGGGTGACTGCTGAACTACACATACAGACATAGCGGGGTGACTGCTGAACTACAAGTCAGATCATAACAGGCTGACTTCTAAACTATGGGGCAGATCCACAAAAGAATTACTCGTCGTAAAATTTCCCACGTCGTATCTTTGTTTTGTATCTTCAAAACAAGATACGACGACATCTCAGGTCGATGCGACAGGCGTACGTCTTCGTACGCCGTCAGATCTAAGATGCAATATTTCGGCGGCCGCTAGGTGGCGTTTCCGTCGAATTCCGCGTTGAGTATGCAAATTAGCTAGTTACGGCGATCCACGAACGTACGTCCGGCGCATTTTTTTACGTTGTTTGCTTTTTCCAGCGTATAGTTAAAGCTACTGTTATGAGGCGTACTCAATGTTAAGTATGGCCGTCGTTCCCGCCTCGCATTTTGAATTTTTTACGTCGTTTGCGTAAGTCGTTCGCGAATAGGGATTTGCGTAGAATGACGTCACCGTCTTAAACATTGGCTTGTTCCGGTTTCATTTCAAGCATGCGCACTGGGATAAAAAAAACGTTGTTTACGTCGGGTCTCGACGTATTTACATAAAACACGCCCCCATCACAGAGATTTGAATGCCGCTCCATTACGCCGCCAAAGATACACTACGCCGCCGTAACTTACGGCGCAAATTCTTTGTGGATTTGGAAAAAAAAAGTTATGGCGGCGTAGTGTATCTTAGATACGCTGCGCCCGGGCGGAGAGAAGCGCCGAGGTACGTGGATCTGCCCTTATATGTTCAGTCATAGTGGGGTGACTGTCTGAATTACAGCTAAGATCATACAGAACTGACTGCTGAACTACATATACAGTCATAGTGAGGGGAATGCTGAACTACATGTACAGTGATAGTGACGGAAATGCTAAACTACAGGTAAGATCGTAACGGACTAACTTACTAAACTATATGTGCAACCTATTGTGCAGGGCAGGGGCTTTGCTAGGTCTACAAAAGATCTACAGAGCTACATAGCAGCAAAGTAAAGAAAGTCATATGCTTGGGCGGGCATACGCATGTATATAATATACGTGTGTGTGTGTATATATATATATACACACACATACACATACACACACGAGGCGATGCAGAGGCTGCGGACATGGTACATGAGGTGCAGAGGCTGCGCACATGGTACAGGAGGTGCAGAGGCTGCGCACATGGTACAGACCCCCCTCAGTACAGGACACCCCCCTCCATCATTACAGACCCCCCCTCAGTACAGACCACCCCCCTCCCTCAGTATAGACCTCCCCCCTCAGTGCAGCCCCCCTTGCTTTTGCCTGTCTGTCCTTCCTATACCATTCCCCCATTGGTGGGGTTTTCTGTATTCAGCACTTGCCACAAAACATCCTTTGCTAAGTAAAATTTGTAGTTTAAACTTCCAAAGCTGGTAATTTGCATTGTTCAGCTTTGCTATTGCATACTTCACATTTGCACCACTTTGCCATATTTGAGTAGCTTGTATACAGTACTCACATGGGGCACTGTAGAATTATTTTCTTCAGTGCCTGCTGGGTTTTCTGTATCCTCTCCAGTGCTTGGATGCTGCTGGGCTCTGCTGGGGGTGCCTGGGGTGCTGCTGGGTGCCTGGGCCCATAACCTATTGTGCAGAGTGTTGCAATAAGCGCTGGAAGCTTCTTGGATGCAGTAATATGGCTTTACTTTCATGGATAAATATATTACATGTCTTACAGCATGGAGAAACATGAACAGGAATCAGGAATATACAAGTGCATGCACTCAGATATATCCTAGAAAACATGAACTATACACTATAATACTACAGCGCCACCTGCTGCATAGATAGGTATAATGCATACAGTATTGTCAGTTTATTAACAGCTTTACATTACATGCTGTTGCTCTTTTCCAACACAACTATAGGGGGGTGACTGCTGGACTACAGGTGAAGCCATACAGGGATGACTTCTGAACTGCAAGTGCAATTGTAGTAGATCAAAAGACAGTCCGGTATTAACTCAGCTGTAGTTCAGCAGTTACTCCACATTTTCACATTGAGAAAATGGGGAATCTTGGGTCAAAGTTTTGTAAGAACACTGAAAAACAAACCCCATAATCTTGGCTCCTTCCAGACTGGGCAAGGGGCCCCTGCACACCTCCACAGTTCTTCTGTGTACACTTATATTTAATGACATGTTGCCTTACTATTTTTACCGCAGGGAAAATGGCGACTGGGAAGCGACTCTTGAACCTGGAGACCATGAACCAGGCGGTCCTGAATGTGAAGGTCCCAATTCTGGGGTCAGTGTCAGCCCGTGCGGTGGAGATGCAGAAGGAGATCAATCAGGTACGAGAATGGATGGGTGAGACGATTGGCTGAGGTAAGGTTGAAATCCGGATTGAATCCATGAATAAACCCAGGAGGTGTCAGGGGAAGATATACCTACTGCAAAACTTTTTTGTTATTGTGCTGAATGTCCAATGTGTTTGGATACTCTGAGAAGTCTAGATAGTATACAGGTTCAGTAATGGCTCCACCCAACATACAGGCTCCTCCAATGAAGATTTATCCTGCACAGTCTTAGTAATAGTTCAGTAATGGCTCCACCCAACATTATGACTCCTCCTATTTATCTTGCAAAGGCTCAGCAGTGGCTCTATTCGGCCTAAAGGCTCCTCCCATGAGGATTAATTCTACACAGGCTCAGTAATGTCTCCTCCTATGAGGATTTATTCTGTATAGGCTCAGCAGTGGCCCCATTGAACAAAGAAGCTCCTCTTATGATGATTTATCCTATAAAGTATTTGTATTGGCGTTATCCAGCATAATGGCTCCTCCTACCTGTACAGGCTTTGTAATGGTTCCTCCTATGAGGATTTATCCTGTACAGGTTTTTAATGGTTCCACCCAACAGAAAGGCACCTCCAATGAGGATTTATCTTGTACAGGCTCAGTAATGGCTCCAACCAACATAAAGGATCCTTCTATGAGAATTTATCGAGTAATAGCTCCAACTGACAAAAAGACTTCTCCTATAAGGATTTATCCTTTACAGGCTCAGTAATGCCCCCCCACCCCCAGCACTAAGGCTCTTCCTATGAGGATTTATCCTGTACAGGCTCAGTACTTGTTGCACTCAACATTTAGGCCCAGATTCTCAAAGGGCTTACGACAGCGCAATGAACGCCGTCGTAATTCTTAATCTTTGCCGTCGTATCTATGCGACTGATTCTTAGAATCAGTTACGCATAGATAACCATTAGATCCGACAGGCGTAAGGCTCTTACGCTGTCGGATCTTAAATGCAATTTTTTTTTCGCCGCTAGGTGTCGCCTCCGTCGTTTTCCTCATCGAGTATGCAAATTAGCAAAATATGCGAATTCCCGAACGTACGCGCGGTCGACGCACTGAAGTTACGACGTTTCCGTTAGATTTGCGACGCGTAAAGTTGCCCCTGCTATATGAGGGGCAACCAATGTTAAGTATGGCCGTCGTTCCCGCGTCGAATGGGGCTGGACGCCATTTACGTTCACGTCGAAACCAAAGACGTCCTTGCGACGTCATTTAGCGCAATGCACGTCGGGAAATTTTAGGGACGGCGCATGCGCAGTACGTTCGGCGCGGGAACGCGCCTAATTTAAATGCTCCACGCCCCCTACCCGGCTCATTTGAATTAGGCGGGCTTGCGCCGGGGGATTTACGATACGCCGCCGCAACTTTACAGGCAAGTTCTTTGTGAATAAAGCACTTGCCTGTAAAACTTGCGGCGGCGTAACGTAAATGACATGCATTACGCCGCTGCAGTTTTATGCCCATCAACGAGAATCTGGGCCTTAGACTCCTCCTATGAGTATTTATTCTGTACAGGCCAAGTAATAGCTCCAATTGACAAAGACTCCTTCTCTGAGTGGCTCAACCCAGCACAAAGGCTCCTTTCCTTTAAAGGCTTTCTAATGGCTCCACTGTGCACAAATGCTCTTCCTATAGGGATTTCCATGTATAGGCTCAGTAAAGGCTCCACCCAGCATAAACATTCCTCCTATGAGGATTTATCCTGTGCAAGTGCCATACTTTTTCCACCCAACATAAAGGCTCCTCGTGTGAGGATTTATCCTGCCAGAAGTTAAACTCTTGTGCCTATTTTAAAGGTTGATCCAGACCCGGGCAGGGGAGGGAGGTATTCCTGGGTTGCTGTAATCCACTTGATCGACACCCAACATAAAGGTTCCTCGAATGGATTTATCTAGTGCAGGCTCAGTAATGGCTCTAACAAACATAAAGGCTCCTTCTATGAGGCCCTGTAATAGCTCCAGTCGACAAAAAGTCTCCTCTATGAGGAGTTCTCTCTTTTCAGGCTCAGTAATGCCCCCCCTCCAGCACTAAGGCTCTTCCTATGAGGATTTATCCTGTACAGGCACAGTAATGGCTCCATTCAGCATAAAGGTTCATCCTATGAGGATTTTTCTGCACAGGCCTAGTAATGGCTCCAACTGACAAAGACTCTGGGCTAGATTCATGTAGATCAGCGGATCTTTAGATCCGCTCGATCTATCTGTTTTAAGATATGATGCCGCAAGTTTGAGAGGCAAGTGGGTAATTCACAAACCACTTACCTCCAAACTTGCGGCGGCGGATCGTAAAACTCCCTGCGGAATTCAAATTCCGCGGCTAGGGGGAGTGTACTATTTAAATCAGGCGCGTTCCCGCGCCGATTTAAATGAGCATGCGCCGTCCGCGAAATTTCCCGGCGTGCATTGCTCCCACTGACGTCACTAGGACGTCAGTGGTTTCGACATGAGCGTAACTTGCGACGCGCGGGTTTCTGAATCGGCGTACGCAAACAACGTAAAAAAATTCAAACTCGACGCGAGAACGACGGCTATACTTAACATTGGCTGCGCCTCATAGAAGCAGGGGTAAGTATACGCCAGGAAAACCGCTACAGAAACATCGGAACACTGCGTCGGGTCCGCGTACGTTCGTGAATTTGCGTATCTCGCTGATTTACATATTATTCAGCGTAAATCAGTGGGAACGCCCCCCGCGCCATTTTCAAATTGAAAATAAGATCCGACGGTGTTACACAGTGTAACACTGTCGGATCTTAGCCATATCTATGCGTAACTGATTCTATGAATCAGGCGCATAGATACGACCAGTGTAAGTCAGAGATACGACTGTGTATCAGGAGATACACCGTCGTATCTCTTTGTGAATCTGGCCCTCTGTCTCTAAGGATTTATACTTTTTAGGTTCAGTAATGGCTCCATCCAACATTAAGGCTCCTTCTATGAGGATTTATAGGCTCAGTAATAGCTCCACCTATGAGGATTTATGATGATTTATTCTGAACAGGCTTAGTAATGTCTACATTTACAGGCTCCTTCTAGAAGGATTTATCCTGTACAGGCTCAGTAATAGTTTCAACCACCATTAAGGCTCCTACTACAGGGATTTCTCAAGCAATAGGCACAGTAATGGCTCCTCCCATAAGGATTCATCCTGTAGAGGCACAGTAGTGGCTTCCTTCAACATAAAGGCTCCTCCTATGAGGATTTAACCTGATAGATATATAGATCCTATGAGGATTTATCCGGTAAAGGCGTTGTAATGGCTCCACCCAGCATAAAGGCTCCTCCTAATAAGATTTATAGTTACTTCTATAAGGATCTGTTCTCTACAAGTGCCATCATTTCACCATCCAACATAAATCCTCATAGGAGGAGCCTTTATCCTGTTCAGGCATTGTAATGGCTCCACCCAGCATAAAGGCTCCTCTTAATAGGATTTATAGTTCCTCCTATAAGGATCTGTTCTCCACAAGTGCCATCATTTCTCCACCCAACATAAAGGCTCCTCCTATGAGGATTTATCCTGTATAGGCGTTGAAATGACTCAACCCAGCATAAAGGCTCCTCCTAATAGGATTTATAGTTCCTCCTACAAGGATCTGTTCTCTACAAGTGCCATCATTTCTCAATCCAACAAAGGCTCCTCCTATGAGGATTTATCCTGTTCAGGCATTGTAATGGCTCCACCCAGCATAAAGGCTCCTCCTAATAGGATTTATAGTTCCTCCTATAAGGATCTGTTCTCCACAAGTGCCATCATTTCTCCACCCAACATAAAGGCTCCTCCTATGAGGATTTATCCTGTACAGGCGTTGTAATGGCTCCACTCAGCAAAAAGGCTCCTCCTAATAGGATTTATAGTTCCTTCTATAAGGATCTGTTCTCCACAAGTGCCATCATTTCTTCACCCAACATAAAGGCTCCTCCTGTGAGGATCTATCTTGCCAGAATTTAAACTCCTGTGCCTATTTTAAAAGTTGATCCAGACCCTGGCAGTGGAGGGAGGTATTCCTGGTAGCTGTAATCCACTTTATCGACAGTGACAAAGGTGGGAAGAGGGACTTGTACCCCTTTACAGTCCTATGGAATACTTACCAATATTATGGTTTAAAATCCCCGGGACACTGATAACCCCACTCACGGTTCGCATTTCATCTGCCCACTTTGGGTGTGCCCAAATCATGCCCTCTTTAAAGTTTTGCCCTGCACAGACCCTGCCTCTAACCATGAAGGGACTGTCCATCATGCGATTCATGCCCATTTCACAGGATGGTCCCTCCCAGGTTCTGCCTCTGAATATGCTGGGACTATGCACTTTCAGCCCCAATCCCCACAAGTAATGCCTTTTTAGTTACCGCAAATGTACAGTAACTCAAAATAGGGACATGGTCCAGGACACAGCATCAGCAGGGCAGAGGACCAAGATCTGAGACTGTCCCAGCAAATCTGGGACAGATGGTTTGTATGCTATAGCTAGCCATACATGGGGCAATATTATAGCAATTCCATCTACTTTTTTCCATCCTTCAATCTTAAAAGTGATCAAACAGACCAAAGCACTTCACCGACAGTTTATATATCTTAGTTAAGTTTGCAAGGAGTTCCCAGGTCTGTACATCTGCTGTACCTAGTGTGAGGGGTTCCCACCAGCCCTGATTCTGCATACCAGATCTGCATGCCTGGTTTGACCATTATGAGGGGTTTCCACCATACCTGCTCTAAGTTTTCCTTTGCAGCTATAACAGCTTCATCTCTTCTAGGAAGGCCATTCACAAGGTTTAGGAGTGTGTCTATGGGAATGTTTGACCATTATTCCCGAAGCGCATTTGTGAGGTCAGGCACTGATGTTGGGCAAGAAGGCCTGGCTCGCAGTCTCCGCTCTAATTCATCCCAAAAGTTTTCTATCAGGTTGAGGTCAGGACTCTGTGCAGGCCAGTCAAATTCCTCCACCCCAAACTCACTCATTCATGTCTTTATGAACCTTACTTTGTGCACTGGTCCAAATCACTTGGTGGAGGGTGGATTATGGTGTGAGGTTGTTTTTCAGGGGTTGGGCTTGGCCCCTTTATTTCCAGTGAAGAGAACTCTTAAGGCGTCAGCATACCAAGACATTTTGGACAATTTCATGCTTCCAACTTTGTGGGAACAGTTTTGGGACGGTCCATTCCTGTTCCAACATGACTGCCCACCAGTGCACAAAGCAAGGTCCATAAAGACATGGATGAGCGAGTTTGGGGTGGAGGAACTTGACTGGCCAGACACAGAGTCCTGCTTTAACTGTGAGCAGTATTTTGAGTATGCCTAGAAACCTGCAAAGAATTTGCACCTGATGTCCGTCTGCTAGTTATCAACCCATCTCTAGGAGATGAATCTTTCACTACTTCAATTGGTTTATTTGTTTAGAACCAAACAATTTATGCTAGTGTAGCGCTACCCCCGCAGGAGCCGCTGGATAGATTTGGGATCTACTCTCTTTAATTGATTCACCCCCTTTAAATGGCTCGAACCCTCCCTTGGCACACCAGATAAATGCAATAGTATTGTGTCCCCTACTTGGCTGGGGCCACAATAACACATAAAAACATGCAACTGTAATACAATAATACTATTACCTTCTCCAACTGGCGGCTCCTAAGAGTAAACACACCTCACACAATCAATATAGTAAAACCAAAAGGATGACTTTACTTGGCATATGGTAAGAAAGGATAAAGGGGTTTGAACAACAGGTTAAACATACACAGGTATTAGCATGAGGAATCGGATGACTCTGCAAGGGCCCTTTGCAAGAGTCAACAATAAAGAAAGAAAAACCCAAACTAAAAGGATATTATTACTAAGTATTAGAGTTGCTATAGGCAGTTTATGCTTGCGAGCTCCCCCTAGTGGGCAGTTCTGCAAGACAGCTAATGCAGAACCTTGGCCAGGCCTGGCTCAAACAGCTCCAGAATGTCTCCTCAGGACGAAGTCTATGTTGCAACGTTGGTGCACTTTTAATTGTAATCCAAAGGGGTATGATGAACACAAATGCTGATAACCCAAAATCCAGTCAGCGTCAGTCAACTCTGCTGGTGTAACTCTTAATTGTTAGGCCTTTCCGATTCAATCGGAGATCAACACTCCGGTTTATGGAATAATGTTAATTTATAAACTGGGGTAGTATGGAAACTTGGGCAAGTGCCCTCTCACCCGAACAGGCCCAGTCCGCCTGAGTCCTTCACAAAAGCGCGCCAGTCAGTCACTGCTCGCAACACACTGTCCCCGGTATCCGACTCTCCACTGCTACGATCGTCAGCTGGCGAGCTTTCTCCGGTTCTCGAAGGGGTACAGGATAAAGGCACTTGGTCTTGTCTTTCTCCCAATGGCCATCCTCCAGATGGATCTCCTCTCAGGCTTCAGGCCTAACCGCTTGGCTGTGAAGCTCTCCCCTGCTCCGCAGAGGAGCAGGCCCTTTTAAAAGAGAGTGAAGTCAGCTCCTCCCTGCCTTTAAGTAACCTCCCCCATAAGGCTGTGCAGAGGTGTCATGTGCTCCCAAAAGGGCAGGGCATTGTGGGAAATGTAGTCTATTCCTACTAAATGTCAATGGAGTCCGTTTCTCCTAATACTTCTAGTCCCAAAATGCATTGCTTTTAAAGAAATATAAACACGTATGTACAAATGTAACTGGAACTCCGATGAGGATTCAGGCTATCAATAGTCCATGATAGTATGACCCCGCTACACTAGTTACGTCATAATTTGAAGTTGGCTTTACCCAGTATAGAGAAAAAAAATAGTAGTCCTCCCAACTTCCCAATAGAGCACCTTTGGGGTGAATTAAAGTGGAGACTGTGAGCCAGGCCTTCTTATCCAACATCAGTGCCTGACCTCACAAATGCAATTCTGGAAGAATGGACATTCCCATAGACACACTCCTAAACCTTGTGGACGACCTTTCCAGAAGAGATGAAGCTGTTATAGCTGCAAAGGGCGAGGCCAACTCAATATTGAACCCTACGGACTGGGATGCCATTAAAGTTCATGTGCGTGTAAAGGCAGGCGTCCCAATACTTTTGGTAATATAGTGTAACACACATCACCCCACTGCGTCCATCCCTTAAAACATACCGGAGCAGTGAGGGAGGTGTGTCTGGATGGAAGCAGAGGGACCCTTCCCAAGAAATGTCCACAGGGATCGTTCGGGAGATAATTATTGTAAGCAGAAGAGTTTCTGTAACATCTAAATATTCTTTTTTTGTTCCTTAGGGGATTATCAAGCCATTCGGTAATGTTACAAAGTGCCATTTTGGGGACCAGCAGGCCATGGGGAATAAGCCACGGACCTTCCTGAGACAGGTGAGTGGACAACGCTGGAACTCACCAACACCCAACAATCATGTCACATACAGTGGGGATCGAAAGTTTGGGCACCCCAGGTAAAAATTTGTATTAATGTGCATAACGAAGCCAAGGAAAGATGGAAAAATCTCCAAAAGGCATCAAATTACAGATTTTATATTATAATATGTCAAAAAAAGTTAGATTTTATTTCCATCGTTTACACTTTCAAAATTACAGAAAACAAAAAAATGGCGTCTGCAAAAGTTTGGGCACCCTGCAGAATTTATAGCATGCACTGCCCCCTTTGCAAAGCTGAGACCTGCCAGTGTCATGGATTGTTCTCAATCATCGTCTGGGAAGACCAGGTGATGTCAATCTCAAAGGTTTTAAATGCCCAGACTCATCTGACCTTGCCCCAACAATCAGCACCATGGGTTCTTCTAAGCAGTTGTCTGGAAAACTATAAGTGAAAATAGTTGACGCTCACAAAGCTGGAGAAGGCTATAAGAAGATAGCAAAGCGTTTTCAGATGTCAGTATCCTCTGTTCGGAATGTAATTAAGAAATGGCAGTCATCAGGAACAGTGGAAGTTAAAGCAAGATCTGGAAGACCAAGAAAAATATCAGACAGAACAGCTCGCAGGATTGTGAGAAAAGCAATTCAAAACCCATGTTTGACTGCGCGATCCCTCCAGAAAGATCTGGCAGACACTGGAGTTGTGGTACACTATTCCACTATAAAGAGATACTTGTACAAATATGGTCTTCATGGAAGAGTCATCAGAAGAAAACCTCTTCTACGTCCTCACCACAAAAATCAGCGTTTGAACTTTGCAAGTGAACATACAGACAAGCCTGATGCATTTTGGAAACAAGTTCTGTGGACCGATGAGGTAAAATAGAACTTTTTGGCCGGAATGAGCAAAGGTCCGTTTGGAGAAGAAAGGGCACTGAATGGAATGAAAAGAACCTCTGTCCAACTGTGAAGCATGGGGGTGGATCAATCATGCTTTGGGGTTGTATTGCAGCCAGTGGCAAAGGGAACATTTAACGAGTAGAAGGAAAAATGGATTCAATAAAATGTCAGCAAATTTTGGATGGTAACTTGATGCCATCTGTGAAAAAGCTGAAGTTAAAGAGAGGATGGCTTCTAGAAATGGATAATGATCCTAAACACACCTCAAAATCCACGGGGGATTACATCAAGAGGCGTAAACTGAAGGTTTTGCCATGGCCTTCACAATCTCCTGACCTCAACATAATTGAAAATCTATGAATAGACCTTAAAAGAGCAGTGCGTGACAGACAGCCCAGAAATCTCAAAGAACTGGAAGACTTTTGTAAGGAAGAATGGGCTTAGATACCTCAAACAAGAATTGAAAGACTCTGAAAATGAACCAATAAGGGTAGGAACTGTAGTCCTAAATATATGTGAAAAACTAATAAATGCAATTAAACAATAATAATGTAGTGCTATCAATAAGTGAACCCTAAATCACTTTAGGGTATAACAGTGTAGGTATCAATCCTTTACCCGTGACTACTATAAGAAGGCTATAGGTATAAATAATAAAGTAAAGTAGTGATACTGCAAATCATCAAAATGCTGATAACCATTGTGCCATGAGTGACAAAAACCTTATGTCAGGAGGACATTCCACATTGCATGAAAAATGTCCCTCAAAAATAAATCAATAATAAGTAAAAACAACTCCAAATAAGTCCAATAAAGTGATATTGAATGTCCAATGATTAATCAGTGTTAAAGTTCCATTCATCTGTATTCAAGTCGTTTTGTGATCTCACAGTGAAAAGTGTTTTATAACACGACAGGTGCTCCCCCACAAGGGTCCCAACTCACCAGCTCCAAACACCCCTCCAGGGGTATACAGCATATAAATCAGATCTCCTGGGCTTCCACTGTTCTATTCCTCCGCTCACCAGATTAGTTGTGTGCAGGCTATAAGCCAGTGGCGGCTGGTGCTCAAAGTTTTTGGGGGGGGGGGGCGCAAACGAAAAAAAAAAAAATTGCAGCCTCACTGTGCCCATCAAATGCAGCCACTGTGCCACCAATTATCACCACTGTGCCATGCCATCAAATGCAGTCACTATGCCATCAATTCGCACCACTGTGCCATCAATTGTCACCACTGTGCCATGCCATCAAACGCAGCCACTGTGCCATCAATTATCACCACTGTGCCATGCCATCAAATGCAGTCACTATGCCATCAATTCGCACCACTGTGCCATGCCAAACGCAGTCACTGTGCCATGCCATCAAACGCAGTCACTGTGCCATGCCATCAAATGCAGTCACTGTGCCATGCCATCAAACACAGCCACTGTGCCATCAATTGTCACCACTGTGCCCCTCAATTGTCGCCACTGTGCCAATTGTCGCCACTGTGCCCTTTAATTGTCACCACTGTGCCCATTGTCACCACTGTGCCCTTTGTCACCAATGTGTCCATTGATGCCACTGTGCCTTTTGTCGCCTCTGTGCCCTGTAAAATGCACTTACCTTACTCCTTCCACGTCCTCGATGTCTTCTCCCGCCTTGGTGACGCTTCAGCCAATCAGGTTACTGATAACCAGAATCGGGGAACCTGATTGGCTGAGACGACCGTCAGTCTTATCCAAGGAACGCACCCCCCGTACTTCCGAGGTTAAGACATCCGGGAGCCGAGGGCTGTACTCGGAAAGCCTGGCTCTGATAGGTACTTCCGCACAGCCAACCAGCTGCCATTATTCAGGTGGCCGGCGCTCAAGTTCCGGCCATCTGAATAGACCAGCGGCAGCTGGCAACAATAACATACATTCATGCAATGCATGAATGTATGTTATTAGACTCAGTGGTGGGCGAGAGACAGAGGGGGCGGCGCTCCAGCGCCCTCTATGGCCGAACCGCCACTGCTGTAGGCTCAGAAAGTTGGCAGCAGCAAGTCTTCAATTACCTCAGAAAGAAAAAAGTACGGCCCCCATGGTGTAGTACCAAAAAATTATTTTACTAACTGCCACCATTAAAAATATATACATAAAAATGGATAAAAAGTAGCTGCTTCCTGTCTATGCAGGCATGTGCAGAGTAAAAAGCGGGCACAATATTCCATTAATCACATTGCTAGGTGTGCCAGAGGGGTTGGGACAGTTCATTGGGGTTGAAAGGCAGAGTAACGGACTGAACAAACAAAAGCAGCTCCCTCAGGGGTTTGCTACATTAATATCTTAGAGGAGGGCACCACCTAGTGTACAAACTGAGAATTGTACTAACACCCCCTACTAGTTTAATGTGCATAGCTCCTTCCTCCTGATTTCCTAAAAAGAGGGATACCATTTACCACCAAACTGACGAACTCCCAGTCCTTTAGGCTCTGTTCACACCTAGGTGTATATACGCCTGAAGCGCGACGCCGCAGCAGCCCCTAAGACGCTGGAGGGATGATTTTACATTGCCCTCTATGGAGATGGTTCACATCTCCACGTCGAACGCCGTACGCCTGCCGCCTGAAAACAAGTCCCTGACCTTTTTTTCAGGCGGCTTTCGGCGTTCGGCATAGGAGATGTGGACCTGGGGGTAAGCTGCATTCACAATCGCGGCGTTTTGTCGCCGCAAATTGTGGTACAAAATGCCGCAAATTTGTCGCCGCAGTTCGCGGGACAAAACGCCGCGATTAGGTACGCCAAGGTGTGAATGCAGCCTTACCAATCATTGCACACAGCTCATTCCTTCCAACGTCCTGGGTTGAAGGACATTTTTTTTTCACCAACCTTCCTGTCAGGGTCAGGCACAGAGACCAGGAGCTATAGCAGGAGAGAGGCTCCCACGACCAGCAGGACAGGTATAGAAGCAGGGCACACTGGCAGATGACGTGGGCTCACTCAAGCATAAAGCAGTAACTGGTGTTTACCAGAGCTCCTGATGGTGGAGATGGGTTTAGCTGCTTGTTAATACCAGGTTGCGGTCCTCAGGATCGCCACACCAGGAGGTCAGCAAGCCGGGATCCAGTAGCAGATATAGCAGGTAGGGATTGAGCAGAAGCATAGTCAGTAACAAGTGGTAGTGGAGATAAGGACAGCTGCAGGTAGACAAAGGAGAAAGATATTGGCTGGAGAGAGCACAATAATCCGACAAACAGGAAGTATAGAGACATGGCATAAATCAGGAAGTTCATGGGAGAAGCAAAGAGTTCAAGGTTCAATGGAAACAAGACAGAAGACAAAAAAGTACAAAGAATCAGGGAGCTGTCCAGCATCTCAGACTTGGCAATAAGAGCCACTGCCAGACACAGCAGAGGTTGTGGGTTTGGATCCTGATCCTGACAATGCCACACTCCTTATTTACCATCGACCAATGTACACCGCTCATTACATCCCAACTTCCCAGGGTGAGGAACGCCTTTTATCCCCAACCTACCACACTCCTAATGCATCATCAATCAATGCATTTGTAGCGCCTGGTTACTTCAAAGTACCGGTGCTATTTAAATTTAGAGGGAAATCAGAGTGTTAATTGAACTCTGATCTAGTTAATGGCCCGGATTCACATACACCGACGCAACGCAGAGAGGCAAGCATGGAATTCACAAAGCAAATGCTCCCAACGTTGCGCCGGCATAACGTAAATTCGTAGGCGTAAGCCGGCCTAATTCAAAGTAGGTGGAAGTGGGCGTGATCCATTTAAATGAAGCGTGACCCCATGCAAATGATGGGCCGAACGAACAGTGCATGCGCCGTCCCGTGGACGCATCCCAGTGCGCATGCTCAGAATCGCGTCGAAAATACTCCCTAAGATACGTTGAATCACTGCCTACGACGTGAACGTAACCTACGCCCAGCCCTATTCACGTACTACGTAAACGACGTAAATAACGACGGCTGTGTTCCCTGATGCAGCCATGCTGCTGACTGCTTTATGAGTCGTAACTTTACGCCGGACGTACGACTTACGTAAACCACGTATATTAATGCGTCGGGCGCAAGTACGTTCGTGAATCGGCGTATCTCACTCATTTGCATATTCGATTCGTAAATCAATGGGAGCGCCCCTTGCGGCCAGCGTAAATATGCGCCCACATCAATTGTCCCCACTGTGCCCACATCAATTGTCCCCACTGTGCCCACATCAATTGTGCCCACATCAATTGTCCCCACTGTGCCCACATCAATTGTGCCCACATCAATTGTCCCCACTGTGCCCTGTAAAATGCTGCCAGTCAGATTGCCCCCCCCGCATGGCACTTACCTTTCTGGGGTCAGCCATCCTCCTTCCATGGTCCCTCGTTGTCTTCTCCCGCCCTCGATAACGCTTCAGCCAATCAGGTTACTAGTAACCAGAACCGGTGAACCTGATTGACTGAGACGTCTGTCAGTGTTAGCCAGGGAACCCACCCCCCCATGCGCCCCCTGGCTAACTATTTGGAAGCCGATTACAGCCTGAGAGCCGCTGGCTCTGATAGGCACTTCCAAAGCCTACCAGCTGCCATTATTCAGATGGCCGACGCTCACCAGGGGGCCGGCCATCTGAATAGTGGGCGGCAGCAACAATACATAGATTCATGCAATGCATGAATCTGTGTATTGTATTCAGTGGCGGTGCAGGAGAGAGAGGGGGCGATGCTCCTGCTCCCTCTATGGACGCACCGCCATTGCATTTCATGATTATTTCTGATAATGATTTTAATGTCATCATATCACTACCTGCTAACAATGGTGTCACCTCTATTTCTCTCTCTGTAGGTGGTCGCTCTGTGTACCTACCCAGACTTGCTGGACACTGATCACTTTGCAGAGGACGCTAAGCATCGGGCCCGGGAGATGTTGAAAAACTTGGATAATGGTTCAGTGGGTGAGTCTGGGGTAGATCGTCAGTCTGGGGTCATACACAAGAGCAATTTTTAGATGCATTACTGCAGCATTTAAACCAAAGTAAGCACAATGAGTAATGGAGTTATTCAGTTTCTATGTTGCTGTACAAACTGCACTTTTTTATTACTTTTTTGCATCACCTCAATACAATCAAATAAGACAAAACTTCTGGTTTACGCGATAATGCCACTAGCTCCTCCCTGACGCTTTTCTTTACAATCACATGACTTGCATGTCAGCATTGAGGTGATGCCGATGCCTTGGCACCTTAAGGGGGTGATACATGCAGTTTTAGGCTATATATACTGCTGTGCATCAGTTCACAATTTAACAACTTGCCGACCAGCCGCCGTCGTTTTACGGCGGCAGGTCGGCTCCCCTGCGTGAGAGCCCGTAGCTATACGTCGGCTCTCGCGCAGGCCACTAGGGGTGCGCACATGCCCGGCGGGCGCGATCGCCGCCGGGCACAGGCGATCGCTCGTTACACACACAGCTTCCGGTCCTGTCAGGGAGAGAAATGCTGATCTTCTCTTCATACAACGTATGAACAGAAGATCAGTCATTTCCCCTAGTGAGGCCACCCCCCCTACAGTTAGAACACACGCAGGGAACATACTTAACCCCTTAGTAATCCAATGCATTTTTATAGCACTGATCGCTATAAAAATGCCAATGGTCCCAAAAATGTGTCAAAAGTGTGCCCACATCAATTGTAGCCACTGTGCCCACATCAATTGTCCCCACTGTGCCCACATCAACTGTAGCCACTGTGCCCACATCAATTGTCCCCACTGTGCCCACATCAATTGTAGCCACTGTGCCCACATCAATTGTCCCCACTGTGCCCACATCAATTGTCCCCACTGTGCCCACATCAATTGTAGCCACTGTGTCCACATCAATTGTCCCCACATCAATTGTCCCCACTGTTCCCACATCAATTGTCCCCACATCAATTGTCCCCACTGTTCCCACATCAATTGTCGCCACTGTGCCATGTAAAATGCTGCCAGTCAGATTTCTGGGGTTCACCACCCTCCTTCCACGGTCCCTCGATGTCTTCTGCCGCCCTTGATGACGCTTCAGCCAATCAGGTTACTGATAACCAGAATCAGTGAACCTGATCGGCTGATACGGCCATCAGTCTTATCCAAGGGACGCAGCCCCCGTACGTTCCGAGGATAAGACATCCGGGAGACGAAGGGCTGTACTCGGCTGTACTTGGCTGTACGTTATTCAGTTAGCCGGCGCCCTATGTCCAGCCACCTGAATAGACCAGTGGCAGCTGGCCACAATAACATACACTCATGCAATGCATGAATGTATGTTATTTGCACGGCGCTGCATTTTAAAAGCCTTAAAGGGCCCGTGTTTTTTTTTATGACTACAGGAGGGGGTGGGGGGGGGGGCGGCGCCCGGGCGCCCCCTATGGAGGGGCCGCCACTGCTGGAGTGCCAAGCTAGGGACCCAGCAGGGATGCTTGGGTGATGCTTGAGGAAGATACCACCGAAAAAGCCTTGAGGAGCTCAAGGGATTCAGAGTCAGTGAATCAGAGTGAGACACTAGGAGCTCAAGGGGCTGAAGCGCTACAAGTGGACATTGTAGTGAAGCTAAGAGAACAGTTGAACTTTGCGTTAGGAACTGTTAAATACTGTTGCCATAAGAGACAGCAAACCTGCACCTTGCTGGGGCCTTTCCCTATACGGCTGTGTTCCTATTGAAGTCTCAGTGTCTGCCTATTGAAATTGCAACCACTTAAGGGTCTTCTGGCACTAACCCTCTTTCCCTTGCAAAATATAAAAAGGACTGTTAAAAGAGATAAAACCTCTTTTGCATCCAAGAAGTGTCTGGCGCCCAATGACTTTCACCATCTTTGCACCCAGTATGCCTCACAACCCACTACATATTGAAGGATGTCAGTGGTCCGTGACCCTCAAAGGTTCTCATTAGACTGGAAGAGGTTAGAGATTCTGCTACATTTATAAAATTGTATTGGTTAAAGCCCAGAAGTTTCTCTTTGTGTCTCCACAGGCAGCTACAATCCAAATTTCATTGATCTGGTTATGCCCCCCAAGATCGCCAAGTTCATCGAACAGAGAGACGGCGGAGTCCCCAGTAACCCCAGGGATATTATAGTGACCGGGGGGATATCGAAGGCCATTCTGGTGAGTCTGTGAGTGGCACAATATAGAGTCATTGACGACCTCTGAACTCTGTTAGTGGCAATTATTCCCCCTCTGCGTATATATTAGATTCGTTATTTTTGCCTGTGACCCCATTTAGGGCAGATTTCCCTTCACTTCCTGCCCCTGTGACACCCCGTAAAGGAAATGGGAGGAGCTACGGTCACTGGGACAGAAGTTCTAACTAGGGTTGTCCCGATACCGATACTAGTATCGGTATCGGGACCGATTCCGAGTATTTGCGGGAGTACTCGTACTCCCGCAAATACCCCCGATACCGAAATAGAATCCCCCCCCCCGCCGTTACGCCGCATCCCGCTGCCGTTACGCCGCATCCCCGCTGCCGCCGACTGCTTAATACGCATAGGGAACATCACAGCTTTCATTTGAATAGCTGTAATGATTCGCGCCGCGTATAGACACTCCCCCTTGCTCGGGTGAACTGCGCGTATTAAGCAGTCGGCGGCAGCGGGATGCAGGTAAGGGGGACATGGCTGGATATGGGGGGAGACATGGCTGCATATGGGGGACGACATGGCTGCATATGAGGGACATGGCTGGATATGGGGGGGAGACATGGCTGCATGGGGGGAGACATGGCTGCATATGGGGGACATGGCTGCATATGGGGGACATGGCTGGATATGGGGGGAGACATGGCTGCATATGGGGGGACATGGCTGGATATGGGGGGAGACATGGCTGCATATGGGGGACATGGCTGGATATGGGGGGGAGACATGGCTGCATATGGGGGGACATGGCTGCATGGGGGGGGGCATGGCTGGATATGGGGGGAGACATGGCTGGATATGGGGGGGAGACATGACTGGATATGGGGGGAGACATGTCTGCATATGGGGGACATGGCGGGATATGGGGGGGACATGGCTAGATATGGGGGGAGACATGGCTGGATATGGGGGGAGACATGGCTGCATATGGGGGGACATGGCTGGATATGGAGGGGGAAATGGCTGTATATGGGGGGAGACATGGCTGCATATGGGGGGAGACATGGCTGCATATGGGGGACATGGCTGCATGGGGGGGGGACATGGCTGGATATGGGGGGACATGGCTGGATATGGGGGGGACATGGCTGGATATGGGGGGGACATGACTGCATATGGGGGGGGGACATGACTGCATATGGGGGGACATGGCTGGATATGGGGGGGAGACATGACTGGATATGGGGGGAGACATTTGTGGGGGGACATGGCTGCATTTGGGGACACATTTAAAAAAAAGTATCGGTATTCGGTATCCGCGAGTACTTGAAAAAAAGTATCGGTACTTGTACTCAGTCCTAAAAAAGTGGTATCGGGACAACCGAAGTTCTAACCCTTCCTCACTCTACTAATAAATGTGTTTTTTATTTTCTTTGTGTCCCTGTTATGGGAGATTTTTCATTATATCATGTACTGACAGATAGGAAATCTCCTCTATGGACCTGACAGAGGCTCAGAAGGCTGGAGTTCTTCTTCAAAGAGAACCTGTCACTATCACACATATGAAAGGCATCCCCCCCCCCACCCATGCTTCTAGACAGGACTAATATTCCAGTTACAGGAGGATGTGGCTGAGCTGAATCACCTGCTGGGTATTTATATGTCCTGAAGATGTAATGGTGAGATTTTATTCTACACCTAGAGTCTCACTCCTCCTGCTGCATATTTCATAATGAAAAATAAACATGGGAGCGGCCTTGGCAGGAGGGTATAGTTGGGATCCGAGGCACAGAGATCTCCCCACTGGTGTCCCCAAGAAGCAAGTGATTCCACCCAAAACTGAACCCTGAGAGGAGCAGAAGGCAGATACTTTTTATAATATTTGGCTGATAGATATTTTACAAATCTCTAAATGAGGGTAAGGTGGATACAGGTGGCTGTTATTCCCTATTGGCTGAAAATATGACCCACCAATCATAGGAGATCCATCATTTTGCAGAATTCACATTGCACAGTAGCATGCATACAGCCAAGCTTTTTTCAATTTCTGTGCACAATACAACTTGTCACATAATAGGCTTATAATAGATGTATTTTCCAGCATGCAGGTCATTTTCTCTGACACCTAATTCAATCCTGGAAGGTTTCTGATGTCCCTCATTCTCTGTTTCTCGGCAGAACGTGTTGGCACTGGTGGTGAATGAAGAGGAGCCGCTGAAGACGGGCATTGTGGTCCCCGTGCCGCACTATCCGCTCTATTCAGACGCCATCGCGCTGTTTGGTGCCACAAAGGTGGAGTATGTCCTGGACGAGGAGAACGGATGGGCGGTGAATGTGGACCGTATTCGGGAATCTCTCAGAACGGCCCGGAAAAACTGCAACCCAAAAGTCCTGTGTGTCATCAACCCCGGGAATCCCACCGGTACGGACCCACCAGGACTGTACTGATTTGCCAGGTTTTACTGTCCACATGATTGCCCCCAGCCAATGCACATGCAGACTGGGCCTCCCAAAGATCCTATTCCAAGTCTGACAGATGTGGGCTCTCTCTAGGCCAGTGGCCCCCGAGGTTGGATGTGGCGCTTTGCTTGCCTTTATCCGGCCCTTGAGGCATTATTCCTGTCACTGACACCAACAATGAGGCACTATTTCTCCCACTAACACCAACAACGAGACAGAATTCCTTCCACTCACACCAATAATGGGGCACTATTTCTCCCACTAACACCTAAAATGGGGCACTATTCCTCCCCTAATACAAAAGATCGGGCATTTTTTACTACCACTGGGCACAGGTTTACCCCAAGACGGCAGGAAGGTGGCCCGCTGTGGGATTGTAATAAAGGGTCCCACAATGGGAGTAAAGGGTCCTTCATGTTTTTTTGCACCGGGGCCCTGAAGGTTCTAGTTATACCTCTGACTACTGCGCAAAGTGAAAGAGCCCCGATTGGCTTAAAGCTTGGCCCCTCTTTCTTCCAGTCTACGTGCTACTGTGCAGGGGGTGATAGTCGGCTGATATCAGGACAGGATGACAGGAATGTGCTAATGAGACAATATACGCCTATGACTATGTGATAAATCTGCTTTCTCCCAATCACAGGACATGTACTGAGCAGAGACAACATCGAGGAGATCATTAGATTGGCTGCTGAAGAGAATCTGCTGCTTTTTGCTGATGAGGTGATAATACTATTAACCATATTATTATTATATTAATATGCCTAAACAGATGATATCTCAGTTAAAAGCGAAGTCTAGTGTCACCCACTCTGCTGTGGTTCTGGTCTCTTTTTCCAAGCAAATTCCCAACCTTTGTGTGTCCAGCAGGGATGATCCGAGCTTCTAGATTCTCACAATTACAACCGACGATTAGAGGGAGCAATATAAAAAAAAAAAAAAAAAAGTGTCATTAATCCACTCCATCAGAAATTGGCCACATCAGGTACCTGCTAGAAGAGACAATTTTGCAGGTTGTCTTTGTATTGTTATTAGTTTTTAGATTCACGAATCTCCCCCCCCCCCCTTCCCTAAGGACTCCCCTGCAATTCCCATGACTCTCCTGAAACCGTCATGACTCTCCTAGAATCTCTCTGTAATCCCCATAACTTTCTTGGAACCCCCATGACTCTCCTAAAATCCCCCAGAATACCAAGGACTCTTGTGAAACCCTTCAGGGCTCTCCTGGAGACCTCTGGTCTTTCCTGGAATTTCTCAAAACTCTTTTTAAACTCCCTATACTATCCTGGAATCTTCTGGGACTCTCCTGGAATCAATCAGAACTCTTCTGGAGCCCCCATAACTCTCTTAGAATTAAAGAAGACTCTTCTGGAGCCCCCAGAACTCTCTTAGAATTAAATAAGGCTCTCCTGGAACCCCCAGGACTCTATCAGAATCCTTAGTGACTCTTCTGGAACATGCAGGACCCTCCTGTATTCCCCCAGGCTCTCACAGAATCCCCATCTGGGACTCTCCTGGAATCCATCAGAACTCTTCTGGAAGCCCCCAGAACTCTCTTAAAATTCAAAAAGACTCATCTGGTACCCCCAGGACTCAGAGTCCTTAGTGACTCTCCTGGAATTCCCCCAGGCTCTCACAGAATCCCCAGGGACTCTCCTTGAACCCCCCAAGGCTCTCCTGGGAATACCCAGGACTCTCTTGGAACCCTCCCAGGAATCTCCAAGACTCCCTAGGACTCTATTGGAATCCCCAAGAGCTCTTCTGGAATTCACCAGGACTTTCCCAGAATCACAAGGGAGTCTTCTGGAACCCTCTCCTGTGTCAGGTCACCTGTGGCCAGGTGACAAGTGCACCCCGTTGGGGTCAGGGATGAACCACAGGGTAGTGAACCCTTTGGCCGACTGCTGCAAACAGAGGGGAAATGTAAGCCCAAGATTCCCCAGGGCGCGGAGTCTAAAACTCAGCTTTGTGTTCACCAGAGCCTCTGGTGGTGAGGATTGCCTTCGCCGCAGCTGGATCCAGGTCGCGACCCCTGGGGTCCCCAAGGTCACGCTCCGCAGGGAGAGAGGGGAAGCAGCAACCCGGACAAGCAATAGTGATGTGCAAGCCGAGGTCGGGGTAACAGGCAGACAAGGGTAATCGAGGAACAGGCCAAGGGACAGGGAAACAGGCTAACTGGAGAAGTCAGAGACGAACCAAAGACCGTACACAGAAAGGTAAACAAGCACACGGCAGACAGGAACAAGCTACAAACAAAGGTTGAACAGCAAAGCAGACTAGCAGTGCAGTGGTTAATATAGGCTTCCTGGGATGGCCTAGGGTGGAGCCATACAGGGAGGAAGGTGATAAAAGACAGCCAGAAAGAGGGTCAGGCCTCTAATGAACACATGGAGACAGGTAAGCTGCCAGACTTTATTGCATATCCATGACATCCTGTAACCCCACAAGGCTCTCCTGGGAATCCCTGGGACTCTCCCGGAATGCTCCAGGAATCTCCAAGAACCCATAGGACTCTCTTGGGAACTCCTGGGACTCTTCCGGAACTCTCCAGGACTTTCCTGGTATCGTGCAGCTTTCCCTCTACTGAAGTTTTGCCCTCACTAAGAATTTGGTTTGTGTTAGCTGCTGCGAAGGTTCCAGCTGAATCCCAAAGTTTTGGCCACCAGAAATTGCGAATGGTCCAAAACCCACTGGCCAATTTTTACCAAGCTATGCCTGCTACAGTTATCACTTTTTTTAAAAAGACATCTTTCTATAGATTTCAGATCTGCCTTGGCTGTTACTGCTGCTGGTCAAACAAGGCTTATCACCACACAATGAAGAAGGAAGTGTCCTTGCTAAAACAACCTAAAACAATTGTTCCATAATGCTGTATACAGTTTTAAGGCATCCTCTAAAACTGTAATTTAACCACTTAAGACCCGGACCAAAATACAGGTAAAGGACGCGGCCAGTTTTTCTGATTCGGCACTGCGTCGCTTTAACTGACAATTGCGCGGTCGTGCGAAGTGGCTCCCAAACAAAATTGGCGTCCTTTTTTCCCCACAAATAGAGCTTTCTTTTGGTGGTATTTGATCACCTCTGCGGTTTTTATTTTTTGCGCTATAAACAAAAATAGAGCGACAATTTTGAAAAAAATTCAATATTTTTTCCGTTTTGCTATAATAAATATCACCCAAAAACATATAAAAAACATATTTTTTCCTCAGTTTAGGCTGATACGTATTCTTCTACCTATTTTTGTTAAAAAAAATCGCAATAAGCGTTTATCGATTGTTTTGCGCAAAATGTATAGTGTTCAAAAAATAGGGGATAGTTTTATTGCATTTTTATTAATAATTTTTGTTTTACTACTAGTGGCGGCGATCAGCGATTTTTTTTTTCGTGACCGCGACATTATGGCGGACACATCGGACAATTTTGACACATTTTTGGGACAATTGTCATTTTCACCGCAAAAAATGCTATAAAAATGCATGGTTTCCTGTGAAAATGACAATTGCAGTTTGGGAGTTAACCACTAGGGGGCGCTGAAGGGGTAAAGTGTGACCTCATATGTGTTTCTAACTGTAGGGGGTCGGGGCTGGACGTGTGACGTCATTGATCGTGCTTCCCTAGATAAGGGATCACACGATCAATGACAGCGCCACAGTGAAGAACGGGAAAGCTGTGTTTACACACAGCTCTCCTCATTCTTCAGCTCCGCAGGACTTCAGCGGCGATCGGGTCCGCGGGACCCGCGGCCACGGAGCTTCGGACCGGGTCGTGGGCGCGCGCCCGCGACCCACGGCTCTTCACTTAAAGAGGACGTACCTGTACGTGCTTGTGCCCAGCCGTGCAATTCCTTTCTGATCCCCCGAGAGGCAATCGGATTTTCCCCAGATCAACTTTACCTATATGTTAGTACCCAGCTATGACTAAGCACTAGTTCCAGTGCGAAACGCGTTAGCAGCCAGGTTTTATTTATTTTGTTTTGCTGTGACTTGTAGTGCTGTCCTTCTTTTAATAAAACATTTGGAATATACAGTACAGCGCTCAAAGGAAATTGAAAAAGATCGAATGTAAACAGATCTTATGTATGGCTATAATAGCTGGTGAGTAATGAGCGTTTCTCGCAATATCAGATTACAGTGGAAAAACCAATATGTGACACAAAAAACATATAGGTATAAGTGCAAAAAGGTTAAAAAGGAAATAAAGAAGAAAAGTCCCACTACATATGATGAGTGAAAAAATATAAAAAATCCATCCTCATGGGATAAAGCTGTCCTTAACCACTTCCCGATGGCCGTACGACTATTTACGGCCGCAGGGTGGTTCTACTTCTCTGGGGCGCTGTCATTTGACGTCTGCCCCTTTCCGCGTTCCCCGCGCGCGTTCCCGAGCGCGCAGCGGGGAACTGCTGTGCTGGCCGTGTCCCTTGGACACAGCCAATCACAGATCGCCATAAATGGCCAATCGGAGTGGCCGTTTGCTAGGCGATCTGTGCGGCCAATGAGAGATGATCTCATATGTTTACATAGGGGATCATTTCTCATTGCCGGCTCTCACAGACAGCGGTGCTGTCAGGGAGAGAGGAGACCGATCTGTGTCTCTTGTACATAGGGACACAGATCGGTCACCTCCCCAGTTACCCCCCTCCCCCCACAGTTAGAACACTAAGCAGTATACACATTTAACCCCTCCCTCACCCCCTAGTGTTAACCCCTTTAATGCCAGTCACATTTATACAGTAATTAGTGCATATTTATAGCACTGATTGCAGTATAAATGTGAATGGTGCCAAAAATATGTCAAAAGTGTCCGCCATAATGTCGCAGTCGCAATAAAAATCGCAGATCGCCGCCATTACTAGTAAAAAAATAAATAATAAAAAATAATAATTCTGTCCCTTATTTTGTAGGCGCTCTAACTTTTGCGCAAACCAGTCGCTTATTGCGATTTTTTTTTTTTTTTTTTTTACTAAAAATGTGTAGAATACGTATCAGCCTAGACTGAGGATAAAAAAAAATGTTAAAAAAAAATTGAGCTATTTATTATAGCAACAAGTAAAAAAATTTTTTTTTTTCAAAATTGTCGCTCTATTTTTGTTTATAGCGCAAAAAATAAAAACCGCAGAGGTGATCAAATACCACCAAAAGAAAGCTCTATTTGTGGGAAAAAAAGGACGTCAATTTTGTTTGGGAGCCACGTCGCACGACCGCGCAATTGTCAGTTAAAGCGATGCAGTGCCGAATCGCAAAAAGTCCTCTGGGCAGGAAGGGGGTTTAAGTGCCCAGTAAGGAAGTGGTTAAGGAGTGAAACCAAATGGTCATCCAAAAGATAGGTAGAAGGATAGAGCGAACTTCATCCACCAGAAAAAGGCACCCAGCAGTAGTATTGCAGTCTCCTTACCCTATTAATGTGACCACTATTACAGTGGTCTCAGCAAGTGTGGGGATCTTAGGTCTCCCTCCGGACCTTCGATGTCCGTTTATCTTGAATGATCAAAGAAGAGAAGAAAAGACCAAAAGCTATGCACTTACAAGACCATGGAAATCGAATAGCGATGTAAACAGATCCAATTGTAATGGAGGTGCGGCAGCTTCACCTCCTTCTCCTGCCTGTGTGTACTCCGTGCTTCCTCGTCTGGAACGGCGTGAAGACATCGAATCTGCAAGTCACACCTACGCGTTTCGTCGCCACGGACGTCGTCTGGATTAATAAAGGCTACAATTTGTTCAGAGTGCGGCTGTCCAGAGACATCTTTTGTTCCTGCCTTGCCGAGTGCATTGCCTGCACCTGAGTTATCTGTTACGGTGGATCTTCATTTGGGTTCCCATCTGGAGCGGCTACTCCCTCTCTCCTATGTTAGTACCCAGTTATATTATGTACATTTAGGAAAGAATCCAGGCCGTTCGTGAAGCAATCTACTCAGCTGGCCAGAACCACCTCTGGAGGGAGTCTGTTCCAAATTTTCACAGCTCTTACTGTGAAGAATCCTTTTCGTATTTGGAGATTAAATATTTTTTCCTCTAGATGTAAAGAGTGCCCCCTTGTCCTCTGTGATGACCTTAGAGTGAATAACTCAACACCAGTGGTGGCTGGTGCTCAACATTTTTTGGGGGGGGGGGCGCAAACGAAAAAAGAAAAAAATTGCAGCCTCACTTTGCCCTTTAAATGCAGTCAGTGTGCCATGCCATCAAACGCAGCCACTGTGCCATGCCATCAAACGCAGCCACTGTGCCATCAATTGTCGTCACTGTGCCATGCCATCAAACGCAGCCACTGTGCCAATTGTCGCCACTGTGCCAATTGTCGCCACTGTGCCAATTGTCACCACTGTGCCCATTGTTGCCACTGTGCATGTCACTGTGCCCTTTTATTGTTGCCACTGTGCCCTTTGTCACCACTGTGCCCATTGATGCCACTGTGCCCTTTGTCACCACTGTGCCTTTGTTGCCTCTGTGCCCATTGTCGCCGCTGTGCCCTGTAAAATGCACTTACCTTACTCTTTCCACGTCCCTCGATGTCCTCTCCTGCCTTGGTGACGCTTCAGCCAATCAGGTTACGGATAACCAGAATCGGGGAACCTGATTGGCTGAGACGGCCGTCAGTCTTATCCAAGGAACGCACCCCCCATACGTTCCGAGGATAAGACATCCGGGAGCCAAGGGCTGTACTCGGAAAGCCTATCAGAGCCGCTGGCTCTGATAGGCACTTCCGCACAGCCAACCAGCTGCCGTTATTCAGGTGGTCGGCGCTCAAGTTCCGGCCATCTGAATAGACCAGCGGCAGCTGGCAACAATAATATACATTCATGCAATGCATGAATGTATGTTATTAGACTCAGTGGCGGGCGAGAGCCAGAGGGGACAGCGCTCCAGCGCTCTCAATGGACGAACCGCCACTGCTCATCACCAAGTTCACTATATGGACCCCTTATTTATTTGTACATGTTGATCATATCCCCCCTAATTCTCCTCTTCTCAAGAGTGAATAAATTCAGATCCTCTGATCTTTCCTGAATGAATGAATGAATGAACTGAATCGCTTCTGGGCGCTAGTTGTTCGTGTCTCTTGACATCAGAAGAGCAGAGTTTTGATCTGTCTTCTGAAGGTCAGGTGGTTTTCCTCCAACCGAATGCTGGTTGGTAAAGCGTTCCATAGTCTCGGACCTTGGAAAGCAAACCTTCTTTCTCCTTTGGACTTGTATCTTGCTTTGGGTACCTTGACCAGATTTTGGTCGGTGGATCGCAGAACGCGATTGGAATTATGGAGTTCTATCTTGTCGCAAAGATATTGCAGAGCCTTCCCATGGATGCACTTATGTGTCAGGCAGAGTGCTTTAAATGCAATTCTGTCTTTTACTGGCAACCAGTAAAGGGTTCTCAACGAAGGTGAGATTGATTCCCATGGTTTTTTCCCAGTCACCAGTCTGGCGGCCGTATTTTGAACGACTTGCAGACGGGAGATTTGGTACTTCGGGAGTCCAAGGTAAAGGGCATTTGCATAGTCCAGTCTGGAATTCACAATTGTTCCCACCACAACTGCTACGTCTTCTTTGGGAATAAATGAAATAAGTCTGCGTAGTAGGCGCAACAGATGGTGCGCTCCGCTGACTACTGACCCTATTTGTGCATCCATTGTCATGAAGGTGTCGAAGACCCCGAGACTTTTGACTTTGGAGCTAGGGGTGATGATTTGGCCCAGAATGGGCGGGGGTGTCCAGGTTGGTGCCGGTTGACTCTTGCGGCTGGCGTGTAACATGAGAAGTTCTGTTTTAGAGCTATTAAGTTTAAGATAACTCTTAGTCATCCAGTTTTCTATCGAAGAGAGACATTTCTCTAAACTGAGATGATGATCCTTTTTGTTGCAGATGCGAAAATACAATTGCGTATCGTCTGCATATGAGTGATAAAGTAGTTCTTGGCTACTGATGATTTCAAAGAGAGGACGAAGATAGATGTTGAAAAGCACCGGTGACAGGGGGGACCCTTGGGGGACTCCACATGACACCGTGCGCTTTCCAGACGTGAAAGATCCCAGTTTCACTGTTTGTGATCAGTTTTCTAGAAAGGAGGAAAACCATGGTAAATCACCTTCTGCGACTCTGGCTACTTCAGCCAGTCGCGTCAGTAACAGTTTATGGTCTACCGTGTCAAAGGCTGCGCTTAGGTCCAGCAAAACCAGGAGACAAGCTGAGCTCCTCCATGCCTCCTATCAGTTTGGTTGCCCTTCTCTGCCCGATATCCTTTTTGTTGTTCTACAATAGCTTGCTTAATAATCTTGCTTATTAACCCTACAAATTGCAAAAATTAAATAACAAGAATCACCCCTCCGTAGACTTTGATGGGATTCGCAGAAAAGTTTACAAACTTTGAACTTTGACCAAGATTCATGAGACAAACCCAGACATTAGTTTTCACTGTATGTAGAGCATTGTGTTTCCCTCAGGAGATCTGAAGACCTTTGCTCGTTTCTCTCTATTTTTTTTGTGCACTTGGCACCATATACACCATTAATCTGACCCAGTGACTGGTTCTCTTTGCTATGTTCAGAGGCGGTGTATGATGTCAGGTTCGAGGATTGTATTGCTGTTCTCTCTCTATCTTTCATAGGTCATCCTCCTGTCCGGTCACACTGTGTTTTCTCAGCCCACTCTCTCCTCTCCCCCAGGTCTATCAGGAGAACGTCTTCGCCCCAGGATCTGTTTTTCATTCCCTTAAGAAAGTTCTGTTTGAAATGGGGCCGGAGTATTCCGATCGGGTTCAGCTGGTGTCCATCTACTCCATCTCCAAGGGGATCAGCGGAGAGTAAGTGTCACATATCCATCCAAAGCGGGCTTAAAGCGGAAGTAACTCCGTCCATAAACCAGTTACCTTTCCGGCACATGCCCTGTGTTCTCAACCACCCAATGGCTTGTGTCATAACTGATCACATGTTCAGCATCATGGCAGTTGTAGATTAAATAGAGGCCAAGATGGCAGCTTCCTTGGCTGAAGACGATGGGGGGTTTTACTTACACTTTAATGTGAAGCTTGGACAAATAACTCCTTCCTAAAAAGGGGTTGTAAAGGTACAAATTTTGTTTTCCTAAATAGCTTCCTTTCCCTTAGTGCAGTCCTCCTTCACTTACTTCATCCTTCCATTTTGCTTTTAAATGTCCTTATTTCTTCTGAGAAATCCTCACTTCCTGTTCTTCTGTCTGGAACTCCACACAGTAATGCAAGGCTTTCTCCCTGGTGTGGAGTGTCGTGCTCGCCCCCTCCCTTGGACTAAAGGAGAGTCAGGATGCTCTCTACATTGAAGCTAAGGAAAGAAGCTGTGCGTTAGTGGGCGTTGTGACTCTCCTGCAGGGGCGGACTGGCCATTGGGGCTCTTGGCACTGCCCGAGGGCCCCATGCATCTAGGGGGCCCCATCAGTGTTGCCAGGCTCAATAAAACCAGGGACAGTATGTAAAAATCTGTGTTTTTGTTTTTTTTGTTTTTTTTTACTTTTTTCCCTGATATGTCCGAAACCAACATTCTTTTGATGTGAAAATCCTGAGATTTTAGCTGCCCTGCCTCCTGGCGTGGTGGCCATCTGTAAGCCCGGGGGCCCCATAATCTTCTATTGCCTGGGGGGGGCCCCATGATTTGTCAGTCCGCCCCTGCTCTCCTGTAGTCCAAGGGAGGGGACGAGCACGACACTCCACACCAGGGAGAAAGTCTCGCATTACTGTGTGGAGTTACAGACAGAAGAACAGGAAGTGAGGATTTTTCAGAAGAAATAAGGACATTTAACCACTTCAATACCAGCCCATCGTCATATGACGTCCACAGATGGGATCTCCCATCCTGGGTGGACGTCATATTACGTCCTGGACTTTGCGGGGGGATATCTGAATGATGCCTGCAGCTAGAGGCATCATTCAGATATCCATGTCTTCAGCCGGCGATCTTGTGCACCATAAGAATGATCATAGCGGCAGTTCCGCCGCTTGATCGTTCTTATAGGCGGCGGGAGGGGACATCCCCCCTCCCGCCGCCATACGGTGCTTCTCCTGGCTCTCCCGTGCCATCGGGGGCCCGGAGAATGAATCGTCCGGCGCAGGCAGGAAGCATAGAGATGACCGATAACCAGATGGTCACCAGTCATCTCTATGACCGTCGGAGGCCCGGGTGCGATGTGATGATGTCATGCCCGGGTACCCGGAAGTAAGCAAAGACGCGATTGCGGCTAGTGAGCAACACTGATCATGAGATCGGCTAAATTTTTTTCACCGATTTCATGTTACGTTCAGCACGTACGGAGGCACTCTGTTCCATTCAAGCTCGCGTCATAACTTGCTTCTGAGCATGCGCGGGTTTAAAAACGTTGTTTTAAACGTCGTTTTAGCCTACACACAGTCATTTTTTATGACACAAAAAACGACGTTTTGAAAAACGACATAAAAAATTGAAACATGCTCGAATTTTTTTTTTGTCGTTTTTCAGAAGACATAAAATTACGTTTTCCCCACACACGGTCATTTTAGATGACGTTTTTAAAAATGTCGTTTTTTTTTCATCACAAAAAACGACCGTGTGTACGCGGCATCAGAGTGCCAGCAACAATTAGCACTAGATCTCCTCTGTAAATCTAAACTGGTAACCTGTAAAAACTTTCAAAGCGTTGCCTATGGAGATTTTTAAGTACCAAAGTTAACCAAAGTGCCATTCCATGAGTGTGCGCAATTTTTATTTTTTTTTAACAGAAAAAGGAGTGTGCGCAATTTTAAAGCGTGACATGTTAGGTATCTATTTACTCATGTAACGTTATCTTTCATATTTTACCAAAAAATTGGGCTAACTTTACTGTTTTGTTATTTTTTTAATTCATGAAACAATTTTTTTACAAAAAAAAGGTGTTTAAAAAATTATTGCGCAAATACCGTGCAAGATAAAACGTTGCAATGACCGCCATTTTATTCCCTAGGGTGTCTGCTAAAAAAACATATATACTGTACCGGTCGCGTAATGCCCTGTACACACGATCACTTTTTGTGATGAAAAAAAATGTAATTTTTTATCATGAAAAAAAATGAAATTTTTCCAACTTCATCATTAAAAATGATGTTGCCCACACACCATCATTTTTGAAAAATGATGAACAAAGTGACGGCACTCTAAAGGGGAAGTTCTATTCGCCTTGAGGCTGCCTTTAGCTGGTTACTTGTTAGTAAAAGACGATTCGTGATTTTTTGTCTGTTACAGCGTGATCAATGTGCTTACTCCATTATGAATGGTAGTTTTACCTCCCGTCTCAAAACTTGCTTCTGGGCATGTGCGGGTTTAAAACATCATTTTTGCCCACACACGATCATTTTTTATGACACAAAAAATTACATTTTAAAAAATGACATAAAAAATTGAAGCATGTTCAAATTTTTTTTTTGTCATTTTTCAGAAGACATAAAATGATATTTTGCCCACACACGATCATTTTAAATGACATTTTTAAACATGTCATTTTATTTCATCACAAAAAGTGATCGTGTGTACAGGGCATTACCCTTTGTCGGATTCCTGATCTTATGTCTTCTGTTTTGTATTATATCTGTCAAAAAAATTCTAATAAATACTTATTGAACCTAAAAAAACATATATAATGTTTGGGGGTTCTGCGTAATTTTCTAGCAAAATAATGATGATTTGTACATGTAGGGGAGAAGTGCCAGAATAGGCCCGGTATTGAGGTGTGTATAAAAGCCCCGTATTGAAGGGGTTAAAAGCAAAATGGAAGGATGAGGTAAGTGAAGGAGGACTGCACTAAGCCAAAGGAAGCTATTTAGGGATTTTTTTTTTTTTACCTTTACAACCCCTTTAACCTCCTTGGCGGTATCCCCGAGCGTGACTCGGGGGGTGGTTTTTTCATGCCAGGATCGGTATCCCGAGTCACGCTCGGGGTAGATGTGCAGAGCGTGCAGCGGCGTGGCTTACCTTCTCGCTGAATCCACAGGCTTGGTTTACTTACCTTGTCCCTGGATCCAGCGATGCCACCCCGCTGTGTGAGCGAGCGGGTCTTCCTCGCTCGATTCACAGTGTCCCCGTATGCTGCCGATCTCCGTTCCCTGCGACGTTACGACGCACGGGGGCGGAGAACGGCACCAAATTCAAAAAGGTAAACAAACACAATACATACAGTATACTGTAATCTTATAGATTACAGTACTGTATGTAAAAAATACACACCCCCCTTGTCCCTAGTGGTCTGCCCAGTGCCCTACATGCACTTTTATATAATACATTTTTTTATTTCTGCCTGCAAACTGTAGATTGTCCATAGCAACCAAAAAGTGTCCCTTTATGTCAAAAATGGTTTTAGAGCAGCTAGAAAACAGCGATAATAAATTATAATCACTTGCAGAATTGTGCGACAATTCTGTAACTGAGCAAATTTCAGTGATTTTGAGTTGATTACATTATTGAATAATTTTTATTATAATTATATTATTATTTGTTTTAATTATTTATAATTATTTATTATATTATAATTTATAATTTTGTTTTTAAAAAAATGTCATACCCGGGATGCCTACTAGACTCTTGTTTGGTCAGATTTAAATGAGTTATTCCTAAGAATTGCAGGCCTACAGTATAAAACGTCAAATTTCCTTGCAAATAATTGTACCGCTTTTGGTACGTAATTTCAGACAGAATCATACCGCCAGGGAGGTTAAGGCAACTATTGCCAAACCTTTCTTAACTGGGGATTGGTAGGGGGGTTCCTTACTGACCCCAAAAAGGGGATCTTGGATCAGAGTATTCCTATAATACCCTATTATAACTAAAGCTATCAAATCATCTTAATAATTAATTCATTATTAATTCATATATCATGAATATTTAAAATCCATCATAAACCTTGACTAGTGTAGTCCAGATGTGACCCAATAACCTTTGACCGTTGCGACCCCAAGTACTCCACCCCTTAATTGTCCCCCACTTACTATAGAGTAAAGAGACCACACCTTTGCTTTGGAGTAAACTGGCCACAACAGCCTATTTTATTAAAACATAATCGCAATAAAAAACTCCAACTTAAATGAAACAGTAAATATCCAACATATCAATGACATACAATAAACCCCACTCTGTTGGTCCTTTCTGGCAGCCCACCCATTCTCCACCATTTTACCATATACCAGATGAACAGTGCACTGCGAGCAAACATTAACCTTAGGCCTCCAGTCCGTGTAGTACGCTCGGAGACAACCCCCGCCCGCAGTGCAAACATTACCGTATACCAACTAACCTTTCGCTGGAATACACCTAAGGGGCCCATAATACTGATGAGCCCCCCACCCCTGTTTTCACACGTTTTCTACTGCCACCATAAAGGACCAACAGAAATAACCGCCACAGCCCGAAAGGATGACACCTCCACCTTTAAGGGCCCCCCACCCAACCTCAGCGCTCTCTGAATCCCTTCCTGTATCCCCATTGACCAAAGCGCAATCCCCACATCCGTCAGATGAACCCCGTCCCTCCTCAGATACATGCCTACGTTGGTCTCCAATTCCTGGTGCCGTACCACCAGCCCCCCAAGGCGTGCCAAAAATTTACCTACCACCCGGTTAACCCGAGTCCTGGCTCTGTTGAGCCTGGTCACTGACCGAGCCTTGCGCCACTGTGTGCGGGCGACAATTTCCGACCACACCAGCACCGTCCCCGGAAAGGCCGCTCGCAGCCGCTCAAAATCCGCTTTGATGTCCGTAATCAGAGCCCTGATTTTACGGACACCAAAATCATTCCCCCCCGCGTGAATAACCAGAACATCGGGGGGCCTGTCCAGTCGGGCGTACCTCTCGACCTCTGGTAGCACCCTACCCCACATCATCCCAGGTATCCCCAGCCACCTCAACACCGCTTCCTTCCTGGAAATACCCAGCTGCCTGCCTTCCGGCTTCTCATCAGCCCTTCTCGCCCCCCAGCAAACATACGAATGTCCGAAAATCCAGACGAGGCGTGTAGTCCCTCCATCTGAAATGAAATAAACAATCCACAATGCTCACCAAAGAACGCCAACCCGTTAAACCATGCCTAAAAAGCCCCCCCCCTGGCATCACTCCCCTCCCCTTTAACCAACTACCAACTGTGGGCGCACGTACAACCGGAACCTCCGAGATTCCCACCTGCCGATCTTACGTACTGCCGCCTCGTTCATCCCGCACCTGGCAGCTTCGGTAGCCGCCCCGATACGGAAGGAGTGAGACGAAAACTCGGAACTGTCCAAGCCCAACTCTTGCAAGCACCTGCGAAAAACAGCCACAAATTGGAACTTTGACAAGAAAGACCCATCCTCGTGCCTAAGCAACGGCCCGCCCCCTTCCGGCCTAACCCCCAAAAATGCCTTCACGGCTGCCACCGGACACACTCTGGCCCCCGGCAAGGAAAAAAGAACCACGTCCACCCCTCTGCCCCTCTGGTCGGTTTTTGATCTGCGCAACCGAATACCCACCTTGTCCTCCGATATCCACACATCTTCCTTCATCAGCCCCCCGGCCCTCAGGCGGGAAGGGCTAACCAATTCGCTAATGCGGAACGCCCCGTAAAAGGCCAGCGAGAAAGCCGCCGCGAATAACAGGCATTCATACCGCCCCGTGCACACCCCGTCCAAGGCCCCCCTGATACTTACCAAATTGGCAAAAGAGACCGGCCTCCTGGCATCCTGCACCTTCCGACCTTTCCTGTAGCCCTTCACTGCCTGTTTAACCCAAAAGTCCTTAGTCCAATCCACCCCCCCCACCAGCTTAAAAAAGAACGCTAAACCCGCCAACTTTTTTTCGATGGAGGAAACGGACACACCTCGCTCCATGTTCCTGGCTACAAAATAAATTACCTGCAAACGCTCCTCCGGCCCCCCGCTCACAACCCCAGCTTCGGCACCCAACTCCAACCATTCTTTCCATACCTTGGCGTAGGCCGACCATGTGGCCGTGCTAACGGACTGCTTAATCCACGAGGCGGCTATTCCAGCGCCAGCTCCCAAATCCAGCCCGGGCACGGGACCCCGACAGCCTCCGCGGCCGGGGCCAGCTCTCTGAACTTGTCCCACTGAAAACGAGACAATGAGTCAGCCAGCGTGTTCTCGACCCCCGGGATATGCACGGCATAAATGAAAATGTTCAGTTGCAAACACCTCAACACTAAATGCCGCATGAGCCGAATGACCGGTTGTGACGACACGGACATGCGGTTCACTACTTGGACCACTCCCATGTTGTCACAATTCAGCCGGAGTTTTAGGTTGCTGCCGGCCTCCCCCCAAAGCTCAATGGCCAACACCACTGGAAACAGTTCCAGCAGCACTAGGTTCCGGATAAAACCTGCCTCCACCCAAGACCTCGGCCAAGGCTCTGCGCTCCACTGCCCCTTGAAGAAAGCCCCATAGCCCGTGGACCCCGCCGCATCCGTCACCAGTTCCACGTCGAAGTTACTCACCGGACTGGACAGCCACATCGACCTACCATTGTAGGATGTCAGGAACTCATCCCATACCTTCAAGTCCTCCCGATGCTCCTTAGCCAAACGAATGAAATGATTGGGGGCCTTAGCCCCCGCCGTAGCCGCCGACAGCCGTCGGCAAAATATCCTGCCCATGGGAATGATCCTACAGGCGAAATTAAGTTTTCCCAACAGTGACTGCAAAGTCCTCAACTGCACCTTCCGCAATCCCTGAAACTCTCTAACTTCCGCCTTCAAGGCCTCGAGCTTATCCCTGGGAAGGCGGCACTCCATTACTTCTGAATCGATCACTATACCCAGAAAACTAATCTCCGTCGTGGGGCCTTCCGTTTTGTCGGCCGCCAATGGCACGCCAGAACGTCCCGCAATGTGCTGCAACGTTGACAGTAGAGTCGCACACACACCAGAGGAAGGCGGCCCCACGCAAAGGTAGTCATCAAGATAGTGAATGATCGAGTCCAGACCCGACACATCCCTGACCACCCATTCCAAGAAGGAACTGAAGGTCTCGAACAGCGCGCAGGAGATGGAGCAGCCCATGGGTAGGCACTGGTCAACATAATATTGGCCCTGCCAGCAACATCCCAACAGCCTAAAACAGTCGGGATGCACCGGCAACAACCGAAAGGCAGATTCGATGTCCGCCTTGGCCATTAAGGCCCCACGTCCGTACCGCCGCACCCACCGGACCGCCGCATCAAACGACGTGTAAGACACCGTGCAAGCGTCCGGATCGATAAAGTCGTTGACCGAACCCCCTTTTGGGAATGACAGGTGGTGAATAAGACGGAATTTGTTCGGTTCCTTCTTAGGCACCACCCCCAACGGAGACACCACCAGCTCCGGCAAGGGCGGGGCCGCAAACGGCCCGCCCATCCGGCCTAGTGCCACCTCCTTGCCCAACTTTTCCCCCACCACCCCCGGATTAAGGAGAGCCGATTTCAAATTTCGTGCCACCGGCGGCACTACCACCAGCGAACACGGTATTTTGAAACCGTCCCTGAACCCCGAGGACAATAGTTCTGCCGCTGCCTTGTCCGGGTACCTACTTAGGAAAGGCTGCATCCTTTCCCCCTTCACCGGAGTCGTCCCTTTTCTGAGCAGCGTCCCCGGCACGCTTTCCCTTTTTAAAAACTTGGCCGCGGGATGGGAGCCCCCACACCCTGAGCACTCGTGTTTGAATTTACACGATCCTCCGAATTTGCAGGCGTTCTCATTGAACTGCCAGCAAACTCCCCACTTCTTACCGGCCGACGGTCCTGAGGAGGTCGCACCCCCGGCCCCACCGTGAAAAGACTGCGCCGGGGCCTTAGCCGCCGCCATGAGCCGCATCCAGAGGCTGATATCCTTCTGATCCCAGCGAAGAGAGGGCCTCACCGCCCGCCGCTGCCGGAACTGCTCATCGTACCTGAGCCAAGCCGACCCCCCGTACACCCGATGCGCCTCCCCAATTGAATCCATGTACCCGAACAACGCCGAGCAATGTTCGGGGTTTTTCTCGCCGACGACGCTAGCCATAATGGCGAACGCCTGGAGCCAATTCACGAAAGTGCGCGGAATCAACCTATAACGCCTCTTCTCCTCATCCTCCTTTTTAGAATCATCCGGCTTCACCCTATCGAGGTTGAATTTCTCCAACGGCAACAGGGAGAATATCTCTACATATTCACTTTTGTAAATTTTTTCCTTTACCTCCTGCTTTAAATGACCCCCTAGCGGACACTCGTAGCAGATATAAACCTCGCCCCTCGCCGCATCCGCAATACGTACCAGATCGGAACGAGTCACCACCTCCGGGGCCCCCCCTGACTTGTCCTTCACCGTCACCACCTGTCCCGCCACTGGGGCCACTGGGGGAAGCTGCGAAGACGCAACCCCCCCTCCGGCCGGGGCATCCCCCCCAACCGTGCCCGCAGCCACAGGTGTCCACGGAGCCACCTGTGGCGAAGGGCCCTGTACCGCAGCCACCCGGCCCAAAAGTTCCTTGAGGCCCCCCACCAATTCAGTCAACAAGGCGTCAGACCCAGAGGCGGCAGGCGCAACGCCCGCCACCACCGGTGCTGCCACCGCCACTGGCGGCGGAGGTGCCGACACCCCCCCCCTCCCCACTCCCAACAATTCACACAATGCGTCAGCTAAAGAGGATACATGTAATGTAGTGGACTTACCAGGCCTGCCGGGGGACACCCCCGCCGCCGTAGACTGGACCTCCACCGCTGACCCTCTGTCCGGCTCCCCATCCTCGTCTTCCGATGGCACACCCTCCGACCTGTCCTCCCCGACTGGGATCGGTGCGGCCGACAGCCCCTCAGGAGAAGATGACCTGGAGGCCCCGGAGTCCCCCCTCCGGTCCGGCCGGCCTTTTGCTGCTCCTCTGCCCCGCGTTGTTGCAGCAGGCAGACCACCCGACGTTGATTCTGTGCTAACCCCCAGCCGATCACCGCTGCCCGATGTCCTCCGCTCCGAGCCCCGCCCACCTGCGGAACCGCCGGCCCCACGTGTAGAGGGCCCCGCAGCCGTGCCAGGTGGGTCTGAGGCCTTCTTTTTTCCCCGTGCAGCCCCCGTTCCCGCAGCAGAAGGAGAAGGAGTCCCCCCCCCACCGCCCGCATGTGAGGAAGCGGCGCCGACACGGCCCGTGGCCCCGCCCACCGACGGAGGTCGGCGGCGTGTGTCCTCTTCCGTCCCCCCTGCCTCACTTCTGGTCACCCGCTTCGGCGGGGGGGCCGACCGCCCCCCCGGAGGGCTCCGAGCCCCCCTTGCAGTCCTGGATGAGGGCCCCGGAGAATAGCGGGCCGGAGGCCGCGACCTCCGCCCGCGTGGGGTCAACTCACCGCCGCCCGATACTCCCGATCCGCCCGCCTGTTCCGCGACCCACTCCGCAGCGCGCCTCTCCAGCCACTCTGTGCCCCGATGTGCTGCCTCGGCCCGCAAGCGCGCAAGCACGAGGTCGACGGACGCCATCTTGTTTTCTGAGAGCAGGAGGAAAAGCTGTTTCCTCGGTGCTCTCCTGACTGCAAGTGACCGCCTTGGCCCCGCCCCACCCTTTTTTAGGGTAACTCCCCTGCCACTATCAGCCAATCCTGCTCCTCCTCTGAACCTGATACTTCTAACTCCCCCGCCCCTCTCTAAACCAATCCAGAGAGGCCCGGAGCAAAACAACAAGACATCAGCGCAGGGCCGGCCATGACGGGGTTAAAGGAAAAGCCCTGCCATGGTCGGAGGGAGGGGTCAGTGAGGAAGGAGAGCGATGGGAGGGAGGTTATATATTTCCCCTCCCACGCTTCCCGGTTAACACGTGGGGAGAAGTTTCTGTGCCTGCTGGGGACTTGCTGCTCTGCCAGAAACGTAAAGGGGTGAGGTAGGCCGCGATCGGGTGCTATTTTTACCGTTTTTTCGGCGTTTTAGGTCAGCGCTGCTGGGGGGAAGCTAGGCCCTGAAAAAAAAAAAAAAAAAAAACCAGCGCCGCTAGGCCGCAGCCGGGGACTCAATTTTAAGCTCATCCAGCGGCCTGTACCATGGCTGGGGTCGAGGCCATGATCGCCCAGCTCAGGCAGGAGGCGGATCGCCGCGGTGAGGGGTGGCTGCAGTCCATGCTGGGGCCGCTCCTCCCGCACGGGGACACGGGGAACGATTCACCCGGCCGGGGGGGCGGGGGGGGCACCCCGCGAGCGGGGGGGGCTCATACTGCCACCCAGGATGTAGCCAGCAATCCACCCGTCCGGGGGGGGGGAGGAGGACACCCCGCGATCCAGGGTGTCCCGGCCTCCGGCACGCTATTCCCCGGGACCGTCCACCCGGTCCCACAGGAGAGGGGGCAGCCCCATCCGGGCCTCCTCGGGCCCACCCGCAAAACGGACAGCGGCGGCGGCGGGGGGCGCCAGGAGGACACCGATCGGCAGCGGGGAACGGGGAGGGGGCGGCCAGGGGGCTCCAAGGCGGCGGCCAGGTCCGCTCGGCGAGAAGATCGGAGGGATGCGGGCTCCAACCCCGGTTGTGCACCGGTGGGCCGAGAGCCTCGGCGAAGCACATCTGTCCCTGCGGTGGCTAGCTCTTCAGCATCCGCGGCTAGCCACCTCCAATCCAGCCCCGTGGTGAGGGAGCGAGGGGGAGGGGAAGACGGCAGAGTGTCCGAGGCGCCGAGAAAAGCTATGCGGAAGTCGGTGCACGGGTCCAGGGCGCGCAGCGAGAGTGAGTCCAGCTCTGGGCCCGCGGCTCCCAGGCCCGAGTCGCCTGGAGGGCTTTCATCTGGTGAGGAGGGTCGGCATGGAGATCGATCGGAAGGGGAGCTGTCGGAGGAGGAAGTGGTGCCCAGGACGGAGGTCGCAGCGCGGGAGCCAAGCCGGACGGCTGGTGGGATTGCTTCCAGACAGCCCGGTGAGTCGTTTTTGGCTTTGCCTTCTATTTTACAAAATGTGGGGGTGTTAGCGGGGGGACAGGGGGGGGGTCCCCGTAGTCGTGGGGGGGTGCCCGCAGGGGTGAGTAGTGGTGATTCGGGTACACTGGGGGAACGGTCGAGAGAGGATGCCGGTTTGCACCGGTTCCTGGCGGGTTTGGAGACGTTGGTTAGCCAGCTGAAGGGTGGGGTCAGCCCCGCCGTTAGCCCGGCGGCAGCATGGGGAACGGCGGGGGGATCCGGGGTTACGGCACCTGCATTAGCGGTCGCCGTGCCGGGGGCTGTGGTGCCTGTGGACAAGGGACAAGAGGTAGGGGCTGTGGCGGCAGGTGCCGTGGTGCCGCCTACGGAAAAGGGGGATGCGGGGGTCGATTCCGCGAAGAAGAGAGAGTTGGTCCGGTTGGCGGACGCGGCTAAAGGGGAGGTTTACACGTGCTGGGAGGCACCGCTGGGTTCGCATTTGAAGCCGGAGGTGCGGGAAAAGATTTGGAAGAGTGAATATGTAGAGATATTTGCGTTGTTACCGCTGGAAAAGTTTAACCTTGATAGGGTTAAGCCGGAAGAGTCCAAGAAAGAGGACGAGGAGAAGAGGAGGTATAGGCTTATACCTAGGACTTTTGCGAATTGGTCGCAGGCCTATTCGATCATGGCGAGCGTGATCGGTGAGAAAAACCCCGAACATTGTTCGGCGCTTTTCAGTTACCAGGAGGCGATTAGCGAGGCCTACCGGTGTTACGGGGGCACGGGGTGGCTCCGGTATGATGAGCAGTTCCGGCAACGCCGGGCTATCAGGCCGGATATTAGGTGGGACACTAAGGACATTGGCCTTTGGATGCGGCTTATGTCGGCCCCACGGACGTCCACGCCGTTTTTTCAGGGGGGGGGGCGGTGGAACCTCTTCCCCAGGACAGTCGGCCGGAAAGAAGAAGGGGGTCTGCTGGCAGTTTAACGAAGGAAACTGCAGGTTCGGAGGGTCTTGCCGGTTCAAGCACGAGTGCTCCGGCTGTGGTGGCAATCACCCCTCTTCCCGGTGTTTTAAGCAAGGCAAGGGACGTCCCGGAGATTCTTCAAGTAAGAGGGAGGACTCCGGTGATGGTGGAAAGGATGCGACCGTTTCTCGGTAGATATCCTGATAGGGCGGCCGCCCTGTCGTTGGAAAGGGGTTTCTCGGTGGGTTTTAACATTCCGTGCTCTTTGTCCGTGGTCCCCCCGGTGGCTAAGAATTTACGTTCAGCGTTACAACACCCGGATGTGGTTTCAGAGAAACTGCAGAAGGAAGTGGCATTGGGCCGTATGGGGGGCCCATTCGTCTCGCCTCCCTTGGACGACTTGGTGGTTTCCCCGTTGGGGGTGGTGCCTAAGAAGGAGCCGAACAAATTTCGGCTTATTCATCATTTGTCGTTTCCGAAGGGGGGGTCGGTGAACGACGCCATCAGCATGGAGGAGTGTACGGTGAGTTACACCTCTTTTGATGCTGCGGTGGGCTGGGTCAGGCGGTATGGCCGGGGGGCCTTGATGGCCAAGTCGGACATTGAGGCTGCGTTTCGGCTCCTGCCTGTCCACCCAGATAGTTTCAGGCTCTTGGGCTGCCAGTGGGGTGGGGAGTTCTACGTAGACAAATGTCTGCCGATGGGCTGTTCCATTTCCTGCGCGCTGTTTGAACGGTTTAGTTCGTTCCTGGAGTGGGTGGTTCGGGATGTGTCAGGCGTAAGCTCCGTGATCCACTATCTGGACGACTTTCTCTGTATTGGGCCGGCGGGGTCGCAGATTTGCGCAGTGCTGTTGGCCACTTTGGAGCACATTGCGGAGCGATTTGGTGTGCCGCTGGCGCCCGAGAAAACGGAAGGACCGAGATCGGTCATCCAATTCTTGGGCATCGTGATCGATTCAGAGAGGATGGAATGTAGGTTACCGCTGGACAAGTTGGTGGGCCTCAAGGCCGAGATTCAGGAGATGGTGGGCTTGCGGAAGGTGCAACTCCGAGCGCTTCAGTCGCTCCTGGGGAAGCTAAATTTTGCTTGCCGCATTCTCCCCATGGGGAGGGTCTTTTGCAGGCGCCTTTCAGCGGCTACAGCGGGTGTCAGGTCGCCCAGGCACTATGTGCGCCTGGGGAAGGAACATAGGGAGGATTTGTTGGTATGGCACTCCTTTTTGGACTCCTTCAACGGCAGGGCCTTGTGGATGTCCGGTCCGGTTAGCAACTTTGACATGGAGTTGTTCACAGATGCGGCTGGAGGCGCAGGTTTTGGGGCATATTTTCAAGGGCAATGGAGTGCGGGCTCATGGCCTCAGGCCTGGTTGGAGGCGGGGTTCACAAAGAACTTGGTGCTGTTGGAATTGTTTCCGGTGGTGCTGGCAGTAGAATTGTGGGGTGCGGCCTTCCGGGATCGGAAGGTGCGGTTCCATGGTGACAATATGGGGGTGGTCCAGGTGATCAACAGAGTTACGGCGTCTTCTCCTCCAGTTATTCGGCTGTTACGGCACCTGGTGCTGCGCTGTTTGCAGTTGAACATATTTGTATATGCGGTGCATCTACCGGGGGTGGAGAATGTAGTAGCTGATGCTCTGTCTCGCTTTCAGTGGGACAGGTTCCGGGAGCTGGTGCCGGAGGCAGAGGAGCAAGGTGTCCCCTGTCCAGAGTGGCTTTGGAGGATTCCGTTGGAATCGTCTCCGATTGGATCAGAAGGTCGGTAAGTGTGAACACCTGGAGGGCGTATGAGAAGGTGTGGGCGGAATGGCAGGCTCTGGTTAGGGAGGCCGAGGTGGACCCGGCCGGTCCCGAGGTCAGGGGTTTGGTGCTGTATTTCTTGGGCAGGAACATGGAGGCCGGGGTTTCTCCGTCCATGATGGACAAAAAATTGGCTGGATTGGCTTTCCTGTTTAAGTGGCAAGGGCGCCCGGACTTTACTAAGGAATTTTGTGTCCGGCAGGCTCTAAAGGGTTACAGGAAGCAGGGGTGTCAGGCGGATTCCCGTCGCCCTGTGTCGTTTGCAATATTGAGGGGTATTATGGAAAAGTTGGGGACATTGTGTTCATCCCGGTTTGAAGTGTTATTGTTTCGCGCGGCGTTCGCTTTGGCGTTCTTTGGAGCTTTTAGGGTGGGGGAGTTGGTTAGCCCCTCGAAGAAGGTGCAGGGTGGCATGTTGGCTGATGATGTGGTGTGGAATCAAGACGGGGTCGCTTTGTTGCTACGCCGGTCCAAGACGGACCAGAAAGGGAGGGGTAAAGTGGTGCGAGTCTTCCCTATTGAAGGGTCGGAATTATGCCCGGTTAGGGTAGTGCGGGAATTTTTGGATGTACGGCCAGAGTTAAGTGGCTCATTCTTGCTGCACGAGGATGGGACGGCGTTGTCACGGTATCAGTTCGTGACAGTGTTCAGACGGTGTTTGGGGGCATTGGGCCTGGTGGCTCAGGAGTTCTCGGCGCATTCCTTTCGGATTGGTGCCGCGACAGAAGCAGTACGTTGTGGCTTGGACGATGAATTGGTGAAAAGGATTGGTAGATGGGAGTCAAGGAGATTTCGATTATATGTCAGACCTCAGCTCATGGTAGAACTAGGGGGGAGCGGGGGTGCAAAACAATAGATGGCCAGGTAAAGTTCATGTCAGGCCACCTCCAAGGGGGATGGGGAGTGTATCGGGGTTTTGTTTTTGTTTGGTTAAGGGAACATGTTGGGAGTCGGGAGGGGAGCGTCTCCCGATGGGCTTGTGGTGATGGATTTCTTACTTGCTGTCTTTCAGGTGCGGGACAGGGACTGGTATGGATAATAGGCCACTCCTTCGTTCGTAGGGGGGCTGCGAGAGCGGATATGCGGCCGAACGGTCGCCAGCTGGGGGTCCCCAGACAGGAAGCGATGGTGCGGTGGTTGGGATTCCCGGGGATGTTGTGGAGCAGGGTGGTGCCGGAAGTGCACAAGTTTGCACGCTTGGACCGACCGCCGGACGTTTTGTTGATCCATGCGGGGGGAAACGACTTGGGGGTGCGTTCTATGTTGGATGTCGCACGAGACATCAAGTTTGATTTCTTGAGGATTCGCATGTCCTACCCGGATACGGTAGTGATATGGTCTGACATTGTGGGCAGGTCTTCATGGCGGATGGCTAGATCGTGGGAAGGTGTGAACAGGGCCAGAAAAAAAATTAATCGGGACGTTGCTAAATTTGTGATCCGGAACGGCGGGTTGGTGGTTAAACACCCTGAGTTGGAGGTGGATACGTGGAGGTATCAGCTGAAAGATGGAGTTCATTTGACCGACGTGGGGATTGACATGTGGGTGTTGGGCCTACAGGACGGGATACAGCGAGCATTGAGGGTGTGGAGGTGCGCCCAAAGGTAAGGAGTTACCTTTGGGTGCTGGTGGCGGGTGTTTTGGACTTTGCAGGAGAAGAAATTACCCTGAAGTGGATGCCATTACCCAGAGGTGGTATGGGTTCTGAAGGGGCTGTTAGTCCAGTCTACCAAGGTGTAGCTGGCAAGTGGTTAATGGGGGTACTGCGGTCAGTTGGTCGTCTTTGAGTCAGTTTCGGCTTGAGGCCTAAGACCAGAGTTAGGTACTGCAGTGCTCATAAAACTTTTTAGAATGGTTACAAGTGTGTTAATGTGCCTGCAAAGTCCAGCACCAGCAGGGTTAAAAGTGGTATCTCAGGTCTAATAAAGGTTTATGTGTGAAAATGTTATTTAATGTTATTTAATATTTAAAAGGTTATTTAAAAATAAATGGAGGCTGCTACGGCCAGTTTTTACTCCAAAGATTACAGTAGTGGTGTCAGTTATTTATTAAGGTAAAGGTTGAGTAAAAATGTGGGGGGCTTAGCAGATAAGGGGTTAATGTATTTATACCATAGTCAAGAGAGGCCCGGAGCAAAACAACAAGACATCAGCGCAGGGCCGGCCATGACGGGGTTAAAGGAAAAGCCCTGCCATGGTCGGAGGGAGGGGTCAGTGAGGAAGGAGAGCGATGGGAGGGAGGTTATATATTTCCCCTCCCACGCTTCCCGGTTAACACGTGGGGAGAAGTTTCCCACCCACCCTCCCTTTGTTGGGCATTTTAAAGGGGGTCATTGGTGTAGTGGGAGGTCATGGTATGTGATACGGTGTTGGCGGTTTTGGGTGCTTTTCTGGTTTTTGTTTTTTCCACACAGGTACGAACTTAGGATGTCGTGGCGGCGGCGGGTGTTTTGGACTTTGCAGGAGAAGAAATTACCCTGAAGTGGATGCCATTACCCAGAGGTGGTATGGGTTCTGAAGGGGCTGTTAGTCCAGTCTACCAAGGTGTAGCTGGCAAGTGGTTAATGGGGGTACTGCGGTCAGTTGGTCGTCTTTGAGTCAGTTTCGGCTTGAGGCCTAAGACCAGAGTTAGGTACTGCAGTGCTCATAAAACTTTTTAGAATGGTTACAAGTGTGTTAATGTGCCTGCAAAGTCCAGCACCAGCAGGGTTAAAAGTGGTATCTCAGGTCTAATAAAGGTTTATGTGTGAAAATGTTATTTAATGTTATTTAATATTTAAAAGGTTATTTAAAAATAAATGGAGGCTGCTACGGCCAGTTTTTACTCCAAAGATTACAGTAGTGGTGTCAGTTATTTATTAAGGTAAAGGTTGAGTAAAAATGTGGGGGGCTTAGCAGATAAGGGGTTAATGTATTTATACCATAGTCATGCTCTTCCTACCTCCTACCCCCTTAGCTTAACCCTTTGCCTGTGTCACTAGACACTCTGTCATGCCCGGCCCTCTGCTAGTCTTGCTGGCTTTTGCTCCGGGCCTCCCTTCAGCAGCTATAAGACAGTTACATGAGGTGACATTTCAGGAGTTTCCTTTACTGACATTAAAACAGACATTGCACTGACTATAGCTGGCCATAGATAGGGGTAGAATATCAAATGAAAATTCTTAGGAAAAAAAGGTTCATTAGTGAGTCAAATCGACATTCGCCTTCGACCGTAGTGATGAGTAAATTTAATGGATCAGGATGGTAAATTTTTCGAGAGTGAACGAATTTCTAGCAGTGTATGTGGTTTCCATTTGGTCCATTCATTCCAAAAATCAAATGTTAAAGGCAAACTAAATCTTTTGAACGACAAAGGAATGTTCTGAGGATTTTCCTAAGACTTTTCATCCAAAATGTTATCCATCTATGGCCAGCTTAGGCTTTTAAGTTTTGTTTCAATCAATGACAATGCATTTTCAAATCCATATATGAAATCTGCTTCTCTGTAAGCTGAACATACAGGGAAATCTAATCAAATACTATTCAGAGTGCCAGTGTAGAAAAATCTAAAATGGTTAAAATGCTCAATGCTACTCTCCGAAGAGAGTACAAAGTCAATTTTTATATTCATTAAATGCAGGCCCGGACTGGCTATAGGGCATACCGGGCATATGCCGGTGGCCCGCGGGCCGCATTGCCCCCCCCCTCCCCCAGTGTAGCATGCAGGGGGTCCAGCACTGTTAGGGGGGTGTCTGTGTAACAAACTGTGTGGGGCTGTGTAATGTAAAGGGGTCCAGAGGTGCAAGGTGCTGTGTAATGTAAAGGGGCCCAGAGGTGCAGGGTGCTGTGTAATGTAAAGGGGCCCAGAGGTGCAGGGTGCTGTGTAATGTAAAGGGGCCCAGAGGTGCAGGGTGCTGTGTAATGTAAAGGGGCCCAGAGGTGCAAGGTTCTGTTTAATGTAAAGGGGCCCAGAGGTGCAGGGTGCTGTGTAATGTAAAAGGGTCCAGAGGTGCGGTGCTGTGTAATTTAAAGGGGTCCAGGGTGCTGTGTAATGTAAAGGGGTCCAGGGTGCTGTGTAACGTAAAGGGGTCCAGAGGTGCATGGTGCTGTGTAATGTAAAGGGGCTCAGAGGTGCAGGGTGCTGTGTAATGTAAAGGGGTCCAGAGGTGCAGGGTGCTGTGTAATGTAAAGGGGCCCACAGGTGCAGGGTGCTGTGTAATGTAAAGGGGCCCAGAGGTGCAGGGTGCTGTGTAATGTAAAGGGGCTCAGAGGTGCAGGGTGCTGTGTAATGTAAAGGGGTGCAGGGTGCTGTGTAATGTAAAGGGGCCCAGAGGTCCAGGAAGCTGTGTAATGTAAAGGGGCTCAGAGGTGCAGGGTGCTGTGTAAGGTAAAGGGGCTCAGGTGCAGGGTGCTGTGTAATGAAAAGGGGTTCAGAGGTGCAGGGTGCTGTGTAATGTAAAGGGGCCCACAGGTGCAGGGTGCTGTGTAATGTAAAGGGGCCCAGAGGTGCAGGGTGCTGTGTAATGTAAAGGGGCCCAGAGGTGCAGGGTGCTGTGTAATGTAAAGGGGCTCAGAGGTGCAGGGTGCTGTGTAATGTAAAGGGGCTCAGGTGCAGGGTGCTGTGTAATGTAAAGGGACCCAGAGGTGGAGGGTGCTGTGTAATGTAAAGGGGCCCACAGGTGCAGGGTGCTGTGTAATGTAAAGGGGCCCAGAGGTGCAGGGTGCTGTGTAATGTAAAGGGGCTCAGAGGTGCAGGGTGCTGTGTAATGTAAAGGGGTCCAGAGGTGCAGGGTGCTGGAACCTCACATCCCATCATTAACCGCTGCTGCAAAGAAAATGCCTGGGCCTATTTTTTGTCCCAGTCCGGGCCTGATCAAATATGAAAAACATCCTATCAGAAGATCAAGTCTTCCAACTATTGCAATCTCCATCATTGCACTCTGGAGAAGAGGAGATCACCATTGCAATAGATTCCTGTGATCTGTCAGAACATCTAAAACTCTTTCTGAGAGATATTTCATAAATTTTTCTAAAAAGCTGTTCAATATTCTCAGACACAACGTCCCACCTGTCTCGCCATGTCCGGGACACGGTATTCTGTGGACGGTTTCCTATTGCCTGAACCACCAGGGAACTATCTTTAAGGTAGAATCCTTGTTATGTTCTGCTTCTTGAGTTTGGATGTTGGCTCCACCCTGGGACCAGCTGTTGGTAGTCACCTGATCAGTGACCCTATAAATCATCACTTCCACTTCCTGTCTTTGCCCTAGTATAGCTTCCTGTTTATGTGTTTCTGGGTGCTGGTTTTGTTTGTTCCTGACTCCGCCTCTTGGATTACCCCTTGGATTTACGCTGATCTTGTTGCCGACCCTGCCTGTTCCCGACGCCGCCTTCTGGTTGACCCCTGTATACTTCTGCCTTGGTCCGCTACTTGGATTGTTTAGGATTGTCCTTTCTCCCACCTGGTTCCTGTCTTTGGCCTCTACTAACCATGAGTTGTTTGCTGGTGGTTCCTAGTTTAAGGTGACCAGATTTTTCAAATGAAATCCGGGGACATATTTGTTCTTTACCAGTAATGGCAACAATCAGCGACTCTCTGCCCGTCGCCGCTCCCCTCACAGCCTGTCAAGTCTTATGCCCCGTACACACCATCACTTTATGTGATGAAAAAAAACGACACTTTCTGTGAAGTAAAAAATGACGTTTTTGAAACTTCAATTTTCAAAGACGAAGTTGCCTACACACCATCGTTTTCTCACAATGATCTTGCAAAGTGAGGTTACGTTCCACCACGTTTTACCATTGAAGCTTGCTTCATAAGTAGCTTCTGGGCATGCGTGGATGAAAAAACGTCTTAGAAAACGACGTTTTTTGCTACACACGGTCAATTTCTGTGAAGTAAAAAGTGCACTTTTGAAAAACGACACATAAAATTGAAGCATGCTTCAATTTTTTTTGGTCGTTTTTTACAAGACATAAAACGACGTTTTCCCCCACACACAGTCAATTAAAGTGACGTTTTTAAAAACGTCATTTTTTTTCATCACATAAAGTGATGGTGTGTACGCGGCATAACTCTTCGGCCCCCGGCTACCACTGGGTGGGGAGCAGATGAAGATCACTCCTCCAGGGAAGGCAAGGAGATAGGCAGGTGGCTGGCCAGGATTTGAGTCAAGGCAGAAGAACATGCAAGCGAAGCTGAATGGGCATGCGCCCGAAACTGAAGAAATATTCCCTCCGCTCCGACCAGCACATGATCATCCGAAAGGGGCGCAGATAATGGGAAAAATACACCCCCCCCCCCCTTATGCTTGAAGGCACGGCGGAGCGGGGGGGTGTAATTCTAATTTTTTTATTTTAATTCTGCACTGATTGTCTTTGAAATTGCCCCTGCCCCCTATAAAATCCAATCTGGGGACAAAACCAGGAACAGACTTGGTCCGGGGACAGTGTCTTTAATCAGGGGACTGTTCCCTGAAACTGGGGATGTCTGGTCACCCTATCCTAGTTAGGCTGTTTGCACCATCTATTGTGGTTCCCTAATCTTGCTGCCGGATCTCAACTGTCCCTCCACCTGATACAGGGATAACAAGTCAGGAAACCGGAGTGAGGGATAAAGTCTCCTGGCAGACCTGACACCATCAAAAGATCAAATCCTCCAACTACTGGGATCTCCACCTTTACACTCTGGAGGTGGGGAGATCACCATTACAATAGGTTCTTGTGATCTATCAGAATATCTAAAAATCTTTCTGAAGGATCCTCCATGTTGTGGTATCAGTGAGGTCCTCTTCTATAAGCCGATCCATATTCTCAGACAAAACTTTCCATCGGAAGATCAAGTCCTCCAACTATTGGGATCTCCACCACTCCACTCTGGAGGCGAGGAGGCCATTACAATAGATTCTTGTGATCTATCAGAGCTTCCAAAGCTCTTTTTGAGGGCTCCTCCACATTGTGGTATCGGTGAGGTCCTCTTCTATAAACCGATCCATATTCTCAGACAAAAACTATACAAATAAGCGTATCGAACCAGTTCAATGCGCTTATTTGTACAGTGCTTGGTGTTTCACTAATGCTACCTATTTGATGTTACCAGTTTATCCTGCTGATTTGTTTTTAACCGCTTGCTGACCGCGCCATGTAAAATTGACGTCCTTATTTCCCCACAAATAGAGCTTTCTTTTGGTGGTATTTGATCACCTCTGCGGTTTTTATTTTTTGTGCAACAGAGCACACGCCTGAAACGTGTCCGGACAAGTACTTCAGGTGGGAGGAGCCACCCACCCCTGCGTGAGACGTATAGCAGAGTCTTCGCGCCAATTCAGCAGACCAACACCTACCAGAGAGTGAAGGAGAGACCATGTGCGTTTTGTCCGCTTCCTTGCTATCGGGCGCTGCTACCCAGCGATTGAGGCCCCCCACAACCACACCGGAAGTCTCCAACATGTTCGCTCCACCTGGAGTGCCAGTGACTGACACGGGTATCCAAATGTCCACCGAGGGACAGTTTGTGCTTCTGTCGAGCGGAGGATCGGAGATTCTGGGACTGTCCTGCCCTCGTTGCGAGGAGTTGTCCATGCGGATCCAGCCGTTCGCCCGGTGCCAGAAGTTCCGGGCCTACTTATTTGTTATGAAGTCACCCACTAAAGCTCCTTGGGAGTATCGGGTGAACTATGTCACCGGAGTCATCACCACGGAGGAGGAAGCCATATGGCCAGAGCCATCCCCGACGGTGGAGATCGTGGAACCAGAGGTTCCGAACCCTGAGATAATCTCGGTCTCATCAACCCTGACTCTCCAAACAGCTACCTCGCCATCTTGCGCACCGGAGGTAAGCCCTATGGACAAACCAGAACAGGGTGACGACCCGTCCAGCGTGACTATCGTGACCAGCACACAGGCCGAGACCACATCGGAGACCACCACTTCCACAGCGGTCTCCGTATGGCGTGCCTCTGTAGGAGAAGGGCCTGCTCCAGCCTCCCGCAGCCGCGGTCGAGGCCTACCTGCCCGTCCCTCTTTGCCGTACTGCCCTAGGGACCCATCCGTAAAGGCCTGCGGTTACCCGCCTGCGGAGGAACTGAACTCCTCTGATTTTGTTTCTTTGACGGATGATGAGGAGCCCCTAGAGAGCCTTTTTGAACCGAGGTTTCCGGAGTCACAGGGGTTCGGAGGATTCCGTGCCCCCTACGCTACTCGGAGGAAGAAACGCTCCGGCCGCAGCGCACCGCATGGGTCCGGAGTTTCGTCTATGGACGTCCCACAGCTGACCTGGGGAGACGGTGAGTCTGTTCCTGTTATTTCTCTCACCGCCCCCATGCCCCTTGCCGTGCCCACTCTGAAAAGGGCACCGGACGCTATAGTGCTGCCGGGACGCGGAGACCCACGCACCCTGCACAATTTAGCCAGACTACAGCGCCTAGTGATAAGAAAGGTGGCTGCTAGCTATGGATACGAGTACCCCTATGTGCCATCCCCTCTCCTACATCAAGTGGACCAAGAGCGGGAGGCATGGTGCCAGGAAGCTATTTGGGCTCACCTTAAGGTCCCTCGAATCATTACGGGCGCGGACTTTAACATGGCCTATCTGAACCCCCGGTTTGAACGCTGTCACCAAGAGTGAAGCTGGGACCGGCACATATATAGTGACCGGGTTGTGCTGAAGACTCCTGGGAGAGAAGACCAGGTATTTTCAGGTCACCACGACCACTGCAGAGGGTGACATTGTTATTTTGCCTGACCCGCGCTTTTATAAATAGGTCATATGCCTGGTTTGCTTGACCTATTTTCTTTTTAAGAAGTACTGGACAAGGGTTCTCGCCCCCACTCAAGTTGTTTTTTCTCCTTTTTTCTTTTCCCCCTGGCCTCTCCGCATCCACATTGCGGCCTATGTGAAGAACTTCTGGGGGGTTGGGTTCAGTCAGTTAGAGTGGGACCTTGCCAACTTCTCAACAGCATTGGAAGAAGATTCAGCGAAAGAAATGTTTCATTTTTTTACTTCCCGTTTGCTGCTATTTCTTTCTACTGAACTTGGACTGCCGTAGAACCAGCGCACTGACCGCTAGGGGCAGTGTTCTGCAACGTTTTATTGCAGAACTGAAATGTATATATGGTTTCTTTTTTTTTCTATTTCTTGAAACAGGATAAAAGTAATGCTCGGCACTTAGATTGATCTCTCTGGGAGGAAGGGAGATTTCATGCTCGTGCCCGAGGGTGCATTCTCACTTATGACTTTGGAGATTTGTACATAGATAAGTTATTAATATATCAGGATGTATATTTTTGTGTATGTTCTCTTTTATATTTCCTATGCAGGTTATTGAACCCACCTACTATCAACACTGCGGAGAATGGGCAGCATAGATAGATAGGGTTGTGTATGTTATTGTAATGTCATGTCATATTTAAAGGCACTAAGATTTGTAATCCAATGTTTACCCTTATGTTTCTCTCTTTTCCTACTTTCCTTTACTGTTTAGCAGATATCAGGCTGGCATTCAGGCTTGAATGCCTTAGGACACTGGGGACAGTGTCATTTCAGGTGGGGGGAGTGTGTAGCGCCCCTTTACTTTCAGAAAGGACGCTATGTTAAATTTAGTGGGGGAATGCGAGAGTTAGCTTGCTCTCATTCTTGATTTTGTTAAATTCGGCTGTCGCCAAATCTGGATTGTTCTGTGGGCCAGTCTGCATTCCAGGGATGTAGTTTCATCTCTGGGTGACAGGCGGTGACAGAGGGGTTCAGGCGGAGCAGCTTCTTCCCAGCAGCCAATTGGAGGAGTTTTCCCCTCGCGGGGCATGCTGGGGAGGGGTATTTCTGTGGCGGAGGGCGTTGTTCTGGGTTTTTCGCGGGTTCCTGGTTCCGGGTGCAGCACCCACCTTTAGGGTGTGCGCACATCACGGGCCCCATCACTATGGCCTTCCTGGCCTGGGGTCACGTGCTATGCGGAGTTCCCAACTATGGGCCCTCCTGGCCTGGAGCAACTGATGCTACCAAGGGGCCCCAGTGACTTGCTGGGTCCCCACTTCTATTGAGAAGATCCCAGGCTGTGTGCTGTTCGGTGGGGGATCGGCTTGAGGAGAACCCGGAGGCAGGTTATCCAAAAGAGCTTGAACGAACCATCGGGGATCTGGTGACCGGACATTGACAGGTACACTCACACTGTCAGCCAGTGACCCTATCGTGATTTACTGGGAGGATTCGCTCTATCATTCAACTTAACCTTGCACTAGGCCTGTGGCAGAGGTCTCAACATTCAATCAGAGCCAAGTCTGTGGCAGAGACTTGTTCCTCCCAGAAACCTTGAGTGACGCTCTGGCTGCCAGGCCTGTGGCAGTGGTCTGTCCAGGGGCACTTCACCCACTCTGGCTAGAGTGGCGACGTACTGACGCAACTACAGAAGGCAGGACTGCTTTCTTTATCCAAAGCCTGATACTGCAAAGTTATTTTATTTTCATCAGCCTTTCCTGTCTACCTCAAGTTGATGTGTTGGTCGTGTTGGACCAAGAAATAAAGCATTCAGAAAACTTCATCTACAGATTGGACATTCGATTACTGCTCTACTCACTACCTTCACCCCTAGACACTACATAGAGGTAACTTAATACGCCGATCCCAAATCAATCAGCGGCCTCTGAGGGGGTAGCGCTACATTATTATATCATCAAAATTATTAACATGTAGTAACAATTGTTATTAGATGTTTACGTGGTTTTTATATAAAAACATCTGAAATAAATGCTTATTCTCCCCTCCCCCAAGGTGCGGCCTCCGCTGCGGCTACATTGAGTTTGTTAACGTGGAGCAAGTCGTGTTTGGGCACTTCGATATTTTGAAATCCTTTGACATTCCCTCCATCATTGCTGTGCTGGCCCTGGAGGTTCTGTTGGACCCCCCACAGCCTGGAGACCTCTCGTATGAGACGTTCCAAGCGGTGAGTGTTGCAAGTAGGACATGTAATGCCTGGGGACGATATATAGCAGTGGTCTCCAAACTGCGGCCCTTTGCTTGCCTGTCTTCTGCCCTTGAGACATTATTCCTGCCACTGACACCAACAATAAGGCATAAATTCTGCCACTGACGCCTAAAATAGGGAAAAATTTTCGTCTGACCGTTCCCCATCAGTGATAATGGACGCCACCCTATATTGGGTGTAATCCATCCCTATCTATGGAGGGAGAGGTGGAGAAGGGGCTCCCGGTTATGTTGTTGTTCATGGCCAATAATAATAATAATATTTCATCAGTCTTTATAAATGGAGCTGTGAAAGTGATTGGGAAAGCTTTAAAGTCAGATGACCTGAAGGTGAGTGGGGGGAGGAGCTACATATGAGGCTACTTACCTTTTGCTTCCATCTAATTCTGCAGGAGACACAGAATCGTCTGAGCTCTCAGCTGGAGAAGGTCCGACTGGCAGAGGAAATACTAAACCGGGCCCCAGGAATCTGCTGCAGCCCCATACAGGGGGCCCTCTATGCTTTTCCCCGTATCCAGATCCCAGAGAGAGCCATCATGCTGGCACAGGTACCTCACAGTTGTACAGACCACACCCCAAACACTGCCCCTCTGGGGGCAAATATTAGTTCCTGCAGGGAACCTGTCATTACCTGGTATAATGCACTCTTTGTTGGTCATCTGCTGAGCCACATGCTAATTTGTAGGTGGAAGGCGGAACCCTGGCCTGAAAGTGTCATTGGATGGAGCAGGGAAGGGTTCAATTCGAAACGCGTTAGCTGTACTCTGCTGTATTTACATGTAGCTTAATAAAGAATTTGGGATTTGGAATATTCCAGGTTGCCGGCAATTATCTCTTATAGGTTGGAAAAATTTCCCTTACTTCCTGTTCTAGTGACCACTGGCATCCCAACAGGAAATTAGAGAAAATATTCCAAAGAAGAACTGATTATATGCCAAGTGCATACAGGTTTACTATTAAAAAAAATAAAAATGAATTTTTATTTGGCTAGTCACTTCATCCCCCCGAATATTTGGCTCTCTGGAGGACCTGGTGGGTCCATTGCCTTCGGTACAGCAGATTAGCGGCACGATCAGGCCGGTACGAGTGACCATACCCCCCAACCGTGCCGGATTCAGCGGGGTCCACCCGGAATTCTAAGTGTGTCCCGGGGTCCCGCGGACTAGACTAGATTCCCGGAAAACAGGGCCCCGGGCGCGACATTACAGGGGGCAACATTCCGTGCCTCCATGTTTGGTTTCCCCCGCCATGTTTGGTGTCCGGTGCCTGGCCTGTGATTGGGCGTATTGGCGTCACGTGCGTCGTGGGGGTTGGCCTGTTTGCGAATGTCTAGAAGTCCCGCCTTCGCACATGATCGCTATACGCCCAATCATCACAATGCGGGAAATACGGACCATGGTGGAGCAGGTGGAAGGGGGTGCTGCAGGTGGATGGCGCTGACGCCCCCCCCCCCCCCGCTCAACAAGATGTCCCGCATTGGATTTATTAAATGTTGGGAGGTATGCGAGTGACGAATGTGTTCATTCTCAGGAACGGGGACAGGCGCCCGATGTATTCTTCTGCCACCGTCTCCTGGAGGAGACCGGCATCGTCTTGGTGGACGGGACCAGCTTTGGCCAAGAAAAAGGAACTTACCACTTTAGGTGAGTGTTTACCTCTTAGAAAATGTGATGCAAATAAATATGAATAAACTATACTCAGTGTACCATATACAATGTAATCATTTGCTGCTGATTGGTCATTGAACCTGAACACATGGAAAGTAGTGCTGCCAACCAACCAGATTGAAATTTACTGACACGACACCTAAAATTTAGTTTTTATTGGCAACAAACAAGCGCAATATGCATACTGTAGTAGGCAGTGGCAGCCCATCCATATGGGGTATGGGGGGCACAGATCCCCTAATCCATGTGCCCAGTTCCTAATCTACATGCAAGGCGCTGGACATATGGATTTCAATGTTTTTTTTTTTTTTTTAAGCACGTGATTAGACCCTGTAACGGTCAGGGGTTAACACCGTTTACGATATTCCATTCCACTAACCCAAGACAGCTTATCCGACACGCCACAATCCAGCAGACACGATCCATATCCATATGGATCCATATGGATTTTCCCCCAGAATAACGAGACACACAGCTCTGTTCTCTGGTTCCAAACAGAATGAATACTTTAATGGTAAACTCAGCTGGTTATATACAGTTAGAAACCAAATCTGGACAATGACTCAACTCCACCCACAACATCACACAATGGGTGCTTAACGAGTCCCCCTCAATCCACATCTTAAGCCCCATACACACGATAGAATCCATCCGCTGAAAAATCCCAGCGAATGGGTTTCAGCGGATAGATCCTATGGTGTGTACACTCCAGCGGATCTGTTTCCGCGGATATTTATCCCCTGGGATGGATTCCAGCAGATAAATATTTGCTGACATGATAAACAAATCTATCCGCTGGAATCCATCCCAACGGATGGATCCGCTGGTCTGTACAGACTCACCGGATCCATCCGTCCGAAGGGATCCCCCGTATGCGTCGTAATGATTCGACGCATGCGTGGAATTCCTTATATGACAGCCTCGCGCACGTCGCGGCGTCATAATCGCGGCGACGGCGCGACACGTCATCGCCAGAGGATTTCGGCGCGGATTTCAATGCGATGGTGAGTACACTCCATCGCATGGAAATCCGCACAAATCCTCGAGAGGATTTATCCGCGGAAACGGTCCGCTGGACCGTATTCGCGGATAAATCCTCTCGTGTGTATGGGGTCTTAGACAGACTTTCTGGCACCGACTCGACATGAATCAATTACTATAGCTGACATGGCAGACATCATGACTTTTAGAGTGTGTTAACTCACAACACATATTAGCATCAATAGAACTTTCACACAATACAGGGTTAGTTAGCATAGCACAATGAAATATCTTAGGAGCCAGACTTAATTAACACATTAGACAATAGAACGCAAACACAGCAAGCTTTTATCATTACAGCCAGGTAGACTTAATTAGCACCTCAACAGTCTATGTGTCCCCACATGAATGAGTCACTCTGCTATTGACCTGTTGGGGTCAGAATTAACCACCTGTAATATTTCAAGATCTCCTGCAATACATGAATTATCATTACTGTCCCATCTCATGTAATCTGAGATATCATTTCTCAGTCATCCTATGCCCCTATTGGACAAAGGATGACCCTAGACATAAGAGTCATTGATGAAGCTGACACAGGAGTACCCCACATCCTTCAAAAGTCTCTGGGTATCACGGGCCATTCCGTTACAGACCCTGAGGCTCTAATTGGCTTAAAAAAGAGGTGGTCTCGGGGGGGCGCAGATCACTGCACCCTGAGCCCGCTCAGTTGTGTGACAATAGAGAATTAGTATTCGCTATTGTCTTCCTGATGCTTCTCCAGGCCAATCAGGAAGAGGGTCCTGAGACTCGATTGGCCAGTTCTCAATCCGCTCAGTTCCCTTGCACAATGACACACTTGACACACTCAGGCACCACCTTCGCCAGACCTGCCCCCTGCCGGCGCCACCCTAACACACTGTAGCAGCCACAGCCATATTTTTTACTGGCAACCTTTTTCCTGTCATTGGCATTTACTGGCAGGAGAAAAGTGCAGGTTTTCTACTGGCTGCCAGTAAAAATACTGATGGGTAAAATAGGCTGGTGATGGAGGTATCACTGTGTTCTATTTATGACAGAACCCCCCCATCCCCCCTTCCCTTCCAGGGTAATATAAGCTGGAGATAGGGGTTTTGCTGTATTTTGTGTTTAAGAGTGCCCCCCCTCCACTCTCCTGGGGTAATAGAGACTGGTGATGGGAGGTGTCACTGTGTTATATGTGTAACAGAGTCCATTCCAGGACTGTGCTACAAAGACTCCTTTCCTGGGGATACCATAGGCTTGGAATAGGGGTGTTCTATATGTGATAGAGACCCCCCTCCCTCCTGGGGTAATGTAGGCTGGGGGTGTTCTATATGTGATAGAGACCCCCCTCCCTCCTGGGGTAATGTAGGCTGGGGGTGTTCTATATGTGAGAGAGGCCCCCCTCCCTCCTGGGGTTAAATTGGTTGAGAGCCCCCCAGGTGAACCCCCTCCTTGTAAAACTATAGTCTGGGGGTGTCCTATGAGACAGAGGCTCCCCCCTCATTCCTGGGGTAATATAGGCTGGGGATGGAAGGGGTGTTTTATATGTAACAAATAGTCCCCCCCTCCCTCGTGGGGTAATATTAGGCATGTGCATTTCGTTTCGTTCCGAATCGAAATTCGGACGAATTTTTCATTATTCGGACATTCGGATGCATACGAATTCCCGAATTGCAATATTAATGAATTTACCGAATCCGAACGAACGTTTTCGATTCCGAATCGAAAACCCGCGGACGAAATTCGAATTTTTTTTTTTTTTTTTCGAATTCCGATCGAATTTCGTCCGCGGGTTTTCGATTTGGAATTCGAAAAAAAAAATTTTTTTTTTTTTGGGAATTCCGATCGAATTTCGTCCGCGGGTTTTCGATTTGGAATTCAAAATTTCTTTTTTTTTTTTTTTTTTCGAATTCCGATCGAATTTCGAAATTATATTCGAAAAGAGACTATTTGTTGTCGAATCCGGTTGAAATACTTTCGAATTCGACCGGATTTTTCGAAATTCGGTCGAAAACGAACGAATTCCGAGAACGGTCGAAATATTTTCGAATTCGACTGGATTTTTCGAAATTCGGTCGAAAACGAACGAGTTCCGAAAACGAATTTAACACATGTAACGAACCTAACTTAACTAAATTAATTAAATAACGAATTAAAACTAAACGAAACAAAATTTTCCCTTTTGCACATGCCTAGGTAATATAGGCTGGGGATGGGGGTGTTTTATATGTAAAAAATGCTCCCCCCTCCCTCCTGGGTAATATAGGCTGGGGATGGGGGTGTTTTATATGTAAAAAATGCTCCCCCCTCCCTCCTGGGTAATATAGGCTGGGGATGGGGGTTCTTCTATATGTTATAAAGGTTTCCCCCTCATCCCTGGGGTAAAATGGTCTCGGGGTGGGGGTGTTCTATATGTGACAACCCCCCCCCCTCTCATTCCTGTGTAATATAGTCTCGGGTGGGGGTGTTCTATATGTGACAAAGACTCCCCCCTCGTTTCTGGGGTAATATAGACTGGGGGGTGGAGGTTGTTCTATATGTGACAAATGCTCACCCCTCACTCCGGGGCAACGCTGTATCTTGGCCTAGGCCGACAAGGCCCAGGCCTAGGGCAGCACTTTGCAGGGGGGCAGCATGAAAAGAGTCCCTGTGGCTTACGCTACACTTTTTTAGTGTAGCACCAGTCTTGGGCATACTGGACCCGGGAGGCAAATCAGTCTAGTGCCCCCATAAAGCAGCCGCACTACTGCTGGTATAATAATACTGGCAGGGCCACCATCAGGGGGGGCAGCCCATACACATGGAGGAGGCTAGGGTGGCAGACCCCAACGAATGAGTTGTTGTGTGGGTGTCCGGCATTCCGCAACTGTGGGGGGGCTTTGCGTTGCTTCTAGTTTTGACTGTAATATCATAACAGTGGACCTCTCATCTGAGTTCTCAGCTAGAGAGAGACAGATTCCAAGGCCCTCGGAACAAGTGTCCCCACTGGAAAATGGGCATGTGGCCTTGACAGGAAAGGGTGGGAAGGGGTGGGTCATATTTAAATTAGGGGGTGCACGAGTTTAGTCAGACCTAGGGCAACACAAAACCTAAATACACCACTGCTCCGGGGGTAATATAGGTTCGGGGTGGGGGTGTTCTAGATGTGACAAAGGCTCCCCCATCATTTCTGGGGTAATATAGACTGTGGATGGGTGGTGTTCTATATGTTACAAAGGCTTCGCCTCCCTCCTCGGGTATTATAGACTGGGGATGCGGAGGTGGGGTGTTCTATATGTGACAAAGGCTCCCTGCTTTCTTCTGGGGTAATATAGACCAGGGACAGGGGAGTTGTTTATGTGACAGAAGCCCCCCTCACTCCCAGGGTTGATTGAGAGCCCCCCAGGTGCACCCTCCGTCCTATAATACTATAGTCTGGGGGTGTCCTAAGATGAATTTAGTGAATATATATGATAATTTGGTGACATTCCTCTCATGTTCATTGTGTGTTTCAGGATCTCGCTGCTCCACCCTCTGGAGGAACTGAAATCCATCCTGGAAAAGATCGTAGAATTCCATGGAGAATTTCTCCGGGAATATTCCTGAGCCGCCCTCACATGGAAAGTCCCAGTACTAATAGTCATGATGATTTACTAGCACTTTGCCCAGTCACTCCATCCACAAATCAGCACACACTCTACAATAAATGGAAACTATGGTATATCTGCAACAATGTGTTGTACATCACTCCTACATCCGGTGTCAATGCCGGGAATTCTATCACATGACCAAAATGAGAAATAGGCATTTGGTCTGTTCACCCAAAACTAAACCAAAAAACCTCTCCTAGTGGCATATTCTGGAAATTAAAGAGGACCTGTCATTAGGCCTTGCACAATGTCCAATGCAAAATATAACTGTAGATACAGTAACTACTAAACGTAAATCTTTCATGACAACCAAAGAGGCTGTCCTACCATAACGGCATTACCCAGCTGTCATGCTGAACCTTCCACTTCCATGCCAAGAAACTGGACTGGAACAGATCGTCAGGTAGGGACTCCTAAATTCCTTTTCTGATCTGCATAAGCGTTGTAGGCCCATGAGAGGGTATTGAAGACATTGGGTCAGGATGATAGCTGGCGATGCGGCTGGCTCTCTCGGCGATCTCTAGGAGAAGGGCTCCCAGTCAACCAAGCCTGACGGTGGTGCTCAGCCCCCCCCCCCCCATACCCAGGCAGCCGACACTCGCTAGCCCTCATTTTCCACTCGCAAAATTTGAGGGCTGCCACAGGAGACCATGTTAAATGGACTGTAATGCATCTGTGCAAAATGCAAAACGCACCAAAAAGCACATAGGTGTGTGAATGTAGGGTAATGCCGCCTACACACGGTCGGAATTTCCGACAACAAATGTTCGATGTGAGATTTTGGTCGGATATTCCGACCGTGTAGTAGGCTCCATCGGACATTTGCTGTCGGAATTTCCGACAACAAATGTTTGAGAGCTGGTTCTCAATTTTTCCGACAACAAAAGTTCTTGTCCGAACGTCTGTATGCAATTCCGACGCACAAAAAACCTACGCATGCTCGATATCAATTCAACGCATTCTCAGCATCATTGAACTTCATTTTTCGCGGCTCGTGGTAGTGTTGTTCGTCACCGCGTTTTTGACGTTTGAAAATTTCCGACAACATTTGTGTGACCGTGTGTATGCAACACAAGTTTGAGCCGACATTCCGTCGGAAAAAAAAAACGCGTTTTCTTGTCAGAATGTCCGATCGTGTCATAAGACTCCATTGAAAATCTGTGGAATGATTTGAAGACTGCAGTCCATAAACGGTCATCAAATTGAACTGAACTTGAGCAGTTCCGCAAAGAAGAGCGAGCAAATGTTGCAAAGTCCTAGATGTCCAAAGTTTGTAGAGACATATCCCAACAGAACAAAATGTGATTATTTTAAATGGGTTGATTCTTTTCTTTACCCACTGTAGCTCCCAACTGTCCCTGATTTGGAACAAAGTCTCTCTTTTCTTCCCATTTTGGTCTGATCTATACAGGGCCGGTGCTACCACTAGGCAAGCTAGGCAGCCGCCTAGGGTGCACTGCTGCCCAAGGCGCCTGACCACTGGTGTTCCTACTCTCTTCTCTCTGCAGCAAGCAACTAATAGCCAGATTCAGGTACGGCGGCGCATCTTTCCGGCGGCGTAGCGTATGGTATTTACGCTACGCCGCCGTAAGTCAGAGAGGCAAGTGCTGTATTCACAAAGCACTTGCCTCCTAAGTTACGGCGGCGTAGCGTAAATGGGGCCGGCGTAAGCGTGCCTAATTCAAATGAGGATGAGGGGGGCGTGTTTTATGTAAATGATTGGTGACCCGACGTGATTGAGGTTTTTTACGAACGGCGCATGCGCCGTCCGTGTACATATCCCAGTGTGCATTGCTCCAAATTACGCTGCAAGGACGTATTGGTTTCGACGTGAACGTAAATTACGTCCAGCCCCATTCACGGACGACTTACGCAAACGACGTAAAATTTTCAAATTTCTACGCGGGAACGACAGCCATACTTAACATTGACTAGGCCAGCTATTTGTTCGACTAACTTTACGCCGGGAATCGCCTTACGTAAACGGCATATCTTTACTGCGATGGGCGCACGTACGTTCGTGGATCGGCGTATCTAGTCATTTACATATTCTACGCTAAACTCAACGGAAGCGCCACCTAGCAGCCAGCGGAAAAATTGCACCCTAAGATACAACGGTGTAGGAGACTTACGCCGCTCGTATCTTAGCCTAATTTAAGCGTATCTGGTTTCCAGAATAACTTTCTGTGAATCTGGCTAATAGTGTCAGAGGCCCAGCACTGGCGGAGGGCAAACATTCATTGATGGGCACTGGTAAGCTGCATTGATGGGCGCTGGTGAGGCTGCATTGATGGGCACTGGTGGGCTGCATTGATGGGTGCTGGTAGGCTGCATTTGATGGGCACTGGTGAAGCTGCATTTGATGGGCGCTGGTGAGGCTGCATTTGATGGCTCCAGGTGGGCTGCATTCGATGGGCGCTGGTGAGGCTGCATTTGATGGGCGCTGGTGAGGCTGTATTTGATGGGCGCTGGTGAGGCTGCATTTGATGGGCGCTGGTGAGGCTGCATTTGACAGGTGCTTCATTAGAAAGGTGGGCTATACAATGGCAGGGCAAAGGGGGTGGAGTCAGGAGGGCGTCAAAATGAGGTTTGGGTGTCAAGAATCCATGCACCAGCTCTGGATCTATATAGTTGTATATAAAATGCACTTTTTATCTTTCAAATAGTGTTTCCCATTGCAAAACCTTTCACCCAAATTCTAAATTGCTGCATTATTATGCATAAAGCCAATATACAGGAAAAGTAATGGTAAAAAAAAAAAAAAAGCGCTTGTGGGTTTACCTAGGACCCCTTTCACACTGAGAAAGTTTTCAGGTGTTTTAGCGCTAGAAATAGTGCCTGCAAAATGCATAAAAAACTGCCTCCCATTCATTTGGGTGCTTTCACACTGGGGCAGTGCGATTCCGGTACATTTGAAAAAATCCTGCAAGCAGCATCTTTGGAGCGCTTTGGGAGCGCTGTAAACAGCACTTTCAAAACGTGCTGCCGAAGCACCTGAAAAGCGGAAGCGCTGCAACGCAGGAGTTTTTTTCCCCCTTTTTTTGGGGTTAAAAGAACCCCGCTAGCGCCCAAAAAGTGGTGAAAAAGTGCAGCTTAAACAGTGGCACTAAAACGAGTGGCGCTTTACCGCGAACGCATGGGCATCCCCAGTGTAAAAGGGCTCTAATATAATTTTGAGGAGGCGTGGCAGGGTGTGTCTTCTATGTCTACATACTTTTGCTTATTGGTGTGCCTCTTTCCTATCACACAAAGTTGGGAGGCATGAGTTTATCCCCCAGGGATCCTTTACTTACAGCAATGGTGTAATTATAGCCATAGTAGCCCATGTGACTGCTATGGGGCATGAGGGTGGAAAAGGGCCCCATTTGGAGAGGTTGCCTGATGTCTCAGATACTCAGGATTATGCTGCGACATTGCCGGGTGTACCCCATCAACATTTTGCTATGGGGCCCCTATGAATTGGACTTATGCCCCTGACTCCCATGATTGTCATATATATCTAAGACAAGCCAGCTATACCGTGAATTTTATCTGAAAATAGATTTTTAGGTAAATATTACCTAAGGAATATCACACAAGCTGTGTAATAAATACGGGGCAATAGAGGGCACATCGGTAGAGGTCATCCTCTATTCAGTGACCGAGTCTGGAAATGTGTGCACAACCCAGCCTATCCAAGCAGCAGAGCATGCACATGTGGAATAATACAGCTCAGGGTTTGCGCATCAAAGAAGAGGTCACATGATCTCCTGTATCCTGGAGGCGTAGAGGTCTCATCATCTCCCCAATTCCAGAGGCGTAAAGGTCACATGATCACCCTTATTCTGGAGGCATAGAGGTCACACGATCGTCCTTATTCTGGAGGAGTAGAGTAGAGGTCACACGATCGTCCTTATTCTGGAGGAGTAGAGTAGAGGTCACACGATCGTCCTTATTCTGGAGGAGTAGAGGTCACATGATCTCCCATATACCGGAGGTGTAGAGGTCTCATGATCTCCCATATACTGGAGGCATAGAGGCCTCATGATCTCCCGTATACTGGAGGTGTAGAGGTCACATGATCTTCCGTATTCCGGAGGTGTAGAGGTTTCATGATCGCCCTTATTCGGGAGGCGTAGAGGTCACATGATCTCCTGTATTCCAGAGACGTAGAGGTCACATGATCTCCCGTATTCCAGAGACGTAGGGGTCACATGATCTCCCATATTTCAGAGATGTAGAGGTCACATGATCTCCTGTATTCCGGAGGCCACATGATCTCCCGTATTCCGGGAGGCGTGGAGGTCACATGATCCCCCGTATTCTGGAGGTGTAGAGGTCTCGTGATCTTCCATATTCTGGAGGTGTAGAGATTACATGATCGCCTGTATTCTGGGGGCATAGAGGTCACATGATCTCCCATATACTGGAGGCATAGAGGTCTCATGATCTCCCGTATTCTGGAGGCGTAGAGGTCACATGATCTCCCGTATGCCAGAGGCGTAGAGGTCACATGATCTCCCTATTCCAGAGGCGTAGAGGTCACATGATATCCCATATTCCTGGAGGCGTAGAGGTCACATGATCTCCCATATTTTGGAGGTGTAGAGGTCACATGATCTCCCGTATTCCGGGGGAGTAGAGGTCATATGATCTCCTGTATTCCAGAGACCTAGAGGTCACATGATCTCCCTATTCCGGAAGCGTAGAGCTCACATTAACTTCCATAATCTGGAGACGTATAGAGGTCACATGATTTCCCCCGTATTCCAGAGATGTAGAGGTCACATGATCTCCCGTATTCCAGAGACGTAGAGGCCACATGATCTCCCGTATTCCAGAGACGTAGAGGTCACATGATCTCCCGTATTCCAGAGACGTAGCGGTCACATGATCTTCCGTATTCCAGAGATGTAGAGGTCACATGATCTCCCGTATTCCAGAGACATAGAGGTCACATGATCTCCCGTATTCCAGAGACGTAGAGGTCACATGATCTCCCGTATTCCAGAGATGTAGAGGTCACATGATCTCCCGTATTCCAGAGATGTAGAGGTCACATGATCTCCCGTATTCCAGAGATGTAGAGGTCACATGATCTCCCGTATTCCAGAGATGTAGAGGTCACATGATCTCCCGTTCTCCGGGGGAGTAGAGGTCATATGATCTCCTGTATTCCAGAGACCTAGAGGTCACATGATCTCTCTATTCCGGAAGCGTAGAGCTCACATTAACTTCCATAATCTGGAGACGTATAGAGGTCACATGATTTCCCCCGTATTCCAGAGACGTAGAGGTCACATGATCTCCCGTATTCCAGAGACGTAGAGGCCACATGATCTCCCGTATTCCAGAGACGTAGAGGTCACATGATCTCCCGTATTCCAGAGATGTAGCGGTCACATGATCTCCCGTATTCCAGAGATGTAGAGGTCACATGATCTCCCTTATTCCAGAGACATAGAGGTCACATGATCTCCCGTATTCCAGAGATGTAGAGGTCACATGATCTCCCGCAATTCCAGAGACGTAGAGGTCACATGAGCTCCCGTATTCCGGGGGAGTAAACGTATTTAATTTCTAGTACAGGATTGGGCATTCAATCTGAACACATGGCTACCATATCTACTAATATTCATGTTGTAAAGTTTACATTCTCTATTCTATTGTTTTTTTAGTCCACCTCCATCACATTTGCTTTACAGATCTGACACCATTAGAAGAGGTCAGGACGGCCATACATGGAATGTGGAATTTATGTGCTGAACATATACGATGATCCCGACTCCGTCAGTTAATAGGTGTCTTTTCTCTGGATTATACAATAACCCGACCGACACACACAAGACTTATCTTAGCATTTAATGCTTCACTGATATTTATTACCTTTCCACCAAACTACATGTACGGTCATAGCGGGGTGACTGCTGAGTTACAGGTGAGATCATACCGGACTGACGCTGAACTACATGTACAGTCATAGCGGGGTGACTGCTGAACTACATGTACAGACATAGCGGGGTGACTGCTGAACTACATGTACAGACATAGCGGGGTGACTGCTGAGATACAGGTGAGATCATACTGGACTGACTGCTGAACTACATGTACAGACATAGCGGGGTGACTGCTGAACTACATGTACAGACATAGCGGGGTGACTGCTGAGATACAGGTGAGATCATACCGGACTGACTGCTGAACTACATGTACAGACATAGCGGGGTGACTGCTGAGATACAGGTGAGATCATACCGGACTGACACTGAACTACATGTACAGTCATAGTGATGTCACTACTAATCTAAAGGTGAGATTATAATGGATTGACTGCTGAGCTATATGCATAGTCATAGCGGTGTCACTGCTGAACTACAGGTGAGCAGGGCCGCCATTAGGCATGGGCCTCCTGGAGCAGAGAACCACCTGAAATTTAGAAGCGGGGGGGGGGGGGGGTAGATAGGGCGGATCGGCTCTGGTTGTTAGGATAATATGGGAAATGTTAGGGTATTTATGCTGTTGATCTTGAGCCCATTGCTCAATAAATTTGTAGTTTACTCATTTTGGTGTGTAGTGTCCTTTTGTTTTTTTATTTTTTATATTCCTTCTTAGTTCTTAAAATTGCCAAACAGGCAGAACCGATTGGCTGTACATGAAGCAGATTGTTCAGGCAGGTTCTGATAATGCAGAGCAAATTTTGCTGCCATTTAAAGGTGGCCATACGCATAGGTGTGCATACGAGATGTGCCGGGTGTGCCTGGGCACACCCTAATCCCCCCGTGTGGTGCAGATTCCCCCTGCTGCCCGGACTCCCTACCCCTGTGTCCACACACCCTCCTCCCCACAGCACTGCAGGCTTTTCCCCTCTCTTCTCCCACTGGCTGTTGCTGCGGGCACACAGGGGGATAGTTCAGGATGGAGACCAAGGAAGGTGCTTGTAAATATGTAATTTACCGGCCTCTTCTTTTTATGACAGATCACTGTGTTTTCTATGCTTCAACTTTTTTTGGATAGGAATGAGGGACACCTATCAGCAAAAGTATGCAGGCTAGGACACACCCATTGCCTCTCCCCCTAACGCCGGATTCACACTAGTGCGTTGCGTTTTCTTTGCCAAGTTCTCAATCAGCTGTTCAGCAGATCCGTTTGTTTTAGCTGAGGATTTGATGACCTTGGAGAGGGGAGGGAAGTCTCGCCGCTGTTATCATGAGGGGGAACTCCACGCCAAATTTAAAAAAAAAAAACGGCATGGGTTCCCCTCCATGAGCATACCAGGCCCTTAGGTCTGGTATGGATTTTGACCGGAACCCCTACGCCAAATTTTAAATAAAAAAAACATGTGAGGGTCCCCCAAAATCCATACCAGACCCTTATCCGAGCACGCAGCCCGGCCAGTCAGGAAAGGAGGTGGGGACGAACAAGCGCCCCCCCTCCTGAACCATACCAGGCTGCATGCCCTCAACATGGGCGGCCCCCGACCCCAAAGCACCCTGTCCCCATGTTGATGAGGATAGGGCCTCTTGCCAACAACCCTGGCCTTTGGTTGTCGGGTCTGCGGGCGGGGGGCTTATCGGAATCAAGGGGTATGAATACTTCTTCAAGGCACTGTATATTTTCTAACATGTGGCCTTCCTATTTTTGACTGCAGGAAAAATGGCGCCTGGGAAGCGACTCCTGAACCTGGAGACCATGAACCAGGCAGTCCTCCATGTGAGGGTCCCAGTTCAGGGGTCAGTGTCAGCCCGAGCGGTGGAGATGCAGAAGGAGATCAATCAGGTATGACAACGGACGGGTGAGATGATTGCCTGGGGTAAGGTTAAAAATATGAATTGAATCCATGAATTTCAGGACACACCCAGTCTCAGTAATTGTTCATGGCTCCACCCAACATAAAAACTCTTCCTATACGGATTTCTCCTTTGCAGGCTCAGTAATGGCTCCACCCAACTTTATGGCTCCTTCTTTGAGGATTTATTTTGCATAGACTCAGTAATGTTTCCTTCAATAAGGATTTATTATGTATAGGCTCAGTAGTGGCTCCACCCAACATAAATTCTCCTCATATGAGGATTTATCCTGTATAGGCTTTGTAATGGCTCCACCCACCCAGCATATAGGCCCTCATATGAGGATCTATCCTGTACATGCTTTGTAATGGCTCCGGTTAGCATGAAGCCTCTTCCAATGGGGATTTATCCTGTATATATGGCTCCACCCAGCATAAAGCCCCCCCATAAGGATTTATCCTGTACAGGTTTGTAATGGCTCCACCCAACATAAAGGATCCTCCTATGAGTATTTATCCTGTATAGGCTTTGTAATGGCTCCACCCACCCAGAAAAAAGGCCCCCTATAAGGATCTATCCTGTACAGGTTTTGTAATGGCTCCACCCAACATAAAGGCTCGTTCTCTGAGTATTTATCCTGTATAGGCTTTGTAATGGCTCCACCCAACAAGCATAAAGCTCCCCCTATAAGTATTTATCCTATACAGGTTTTCTAATGACTCCACTCACCCAGCAGAAAGCCCCCCCATAATAATTTATCCTGTGCAGGTTTTGTAATGGCTCCACCCAACATAAAGGCTCCTCCTGTGAGGATTTATCCTGTATAGGCTTTGTAATGGCTCCTACCACCCAGCATAAAGGCCCCCTATAAGGATCTATCCTGTACAGGTTTTGTAATGTCTCCACCCAGCATAAAGGCTCCTTCTCTGAGGATTTATCCTGTATAGGCTTTGTAATGGCTCCACCCAACAAGCATAAAGGCCCTCATATAAGGATCCATCCTGTACAGGTTTTGTAATGGCTCCACCCAACATAAAGGCTCGTTCTCTGAGGATTTATGCTGTATAGGCTTTGTAATGGCTCCACTCAACAATAAAGGCCCCCCTATAAGGATCTATCCTGTATAGATTTTGTAATGGCTCCACCCAACATAAAGGCTCGTTCTCTGAGGATTTATGCTGTATAGGCTTTGTAATGGCTCCACCCAACAAGCATAAAGGCCCCCCTATAAGGATCTATCCTGTACAGGTTTTGTAATGGCTCCACCCAAAATAAAGGCTCCTCCTATGAAGATTTATCCTGTATAGGCTTTGTAATGGCTCCACCCACCCAGCATAAAGGCCCTCCCATGAGGATCTATCCTGTACAGGCTTTGTAATGGCTCCAGTCAGCACAAAGGCTCTTCCAATGGGGATTTTCCCGTATAGGCTCAGTAAAGGCTCCACCCAACATAAACAGCAAATCTGGGACAGATGGTTTGTATGCTATAGCTAGATATACATGGGACAATTTTATAGCAATGTCCTCTACTTTTATCCATCCTTCAATCTTAAAAGTGATCAAACAGACCAAAGCACCTCACCAACAGTTTATATATTTTAATTCAGAATGCAAGGAGTTCCCACCATCCTTGCTTTGAGTTTATGGGTCTGTGTATCTGCTGTACCTATTGTGCAGGGTTCCTACCATCCACAATTCTGCATACCAAATCTGCATGCCTGGTTTGCCCATCAAGAGGGTTAATTTTGTTTATTGAAAAAATCTTACAAACAACAACTTATATACAATAAAACCATAATAAATAAAACATATTTACAAAATAATTGAATATGACTATACAAAACAGAAACAAACACAAGAACATAATAAACGGTGCAAACCAAATTGCGCACAACATAATCCCTACGGGAGAGCCAGACTAAAGAGCATCACCATGCATGTCACCTTTTATATAAAGTGAGTGGGAACTGCCATTAAGGTGGCTGAGGCTGTTTCCCAGCCTGGCTACTCCCTCTCCCTGGAGAACCAGCGCGCTTCGTTGCACCCTGGCACTCTTCATCCATAGAGGATGCAGAACTGAACGAGTCCCATTCATAGTCATCATCAGACAGCACCTTAAATTTATTCGCCAAAGGCAAAACCTCAGGACTTAAGGTAACTGTACCTCCTTTTTTCCCCTTCTTTTTGCCTCTCCTCCTTTTATCCTCCAACCACTCCATATCATCCTTGGACAACCCGGAGTCAGCAGCCTCCCCACACCCTTCACCCCCCTCCCCATACTCCCTTCCCTTATCTACCCCCAGGCCAGCCTCTTCACCATCCTCCCCACTCCTCTGCACCCCACGATCCTTAACAGGAACCCTGCAGCATCGAGGGAGGGGGACTGGCACCGCACCTGATGCACCAGCACCTCTTGCTGCCTCTGCAATTTTAGAAGACACAGAAGGATTGGACACATTCTCTGCAACTGACACCTTACTTACAGACTGGGAAGACACTGACACATTGGGAATTGGCACAGTCTGGGGCACCACGGACACATTGGGAATTGGCACAGTCTGGGGCACCACGGACACATTGGGAATTGGCACAGACTCAGATGGACTCACAGGCCCACCAGCTGTTGAGCTCCGAGCATCCTCCATGTCCAGGCGGAAGAACTCCCTCATGAGCTCAGGCTTATTGTGCATTGCCTCAGGACACTGACTATAAGGATGTCCCACCGCATTGCACAGATTGCACCTTATGATGTTACAATCCTTAGCCAGATGTCCTATACCCTGGCACAGAGAGCACTTCATCACTGGACAGGAGGACGCAAGGTGACTTTTGTCTCCACATTTATTGCAGAGCTTTGGCTGGCCCGGATAAAATATGGTCAGCCTGTCCCTCCCCAGGAAAGCTGATGATGGCAGATGCTGGACGACATGGTCAATGACTTTTAGTTTCAACTGAGCAGACCATCCCCCCGTCCATATTCCCCGGTCATCCAGAATCTTCTTTAGGGGGCCCAGGACGTCTCCATACCTCCTCAGCCATATACATAAATCCCCCGGTGATATGGACTCATTGCGGACCAGAATCGTGACCACTTTAATGAGTGGCTGGCGGGAGACAAGTTTGGGCATGAGCCCCTTCCAGTCCGGCAGGCCCCTACACACGTGTTCATATTTCTCCCAAAAAATGTCCAAAGACTCCGGGCGGAGAAAGGACAAATCATACTCATAGGAACCTGCCGGACTGATCAGGGCGAAGATATCTGCGGGCGTGAACCCCATCTGCAGAATCTTATCCACCACCGCCCTCCTGTGTGGGGGGATTCCACCGCCTTCCCACCTCAGCTGCACAACATTCCTCCTTTTAAACAGGGAGGAAGACAACCCATTCCCATGCTCCTTCCCTGCTTGTTCCCCCTTCCCAGATCCTGCAGCAGCAACACCAGCATAGGATTTCCTTCCACCCCCAGTACTTGCAGTCCTGTCCCTAGACACAGTCACACCTGCCGGCAAAGCGTCTGATTTAGCTGGGATTGTATTAGCAGAGGCAGGACCCACCCCCTCCCCCCGCTCTGTACACACAGCTCCAGTCCTGTCCAATGCAGACTTCTGCAGAGTTGTGGCACTACTGCACCCAGCATCACCTCCATCATTCGCAGGTACAGCCGCTGTGCCTGGTCCAGGCAAAGTCCCTGTATTGTCCATGGACCTTTCTGCAGACTGGCAGTTTTTATCAGGTGTATGCTGTACATTGTCTATGGGCTGACTGCCTGCAGCACTACAACCCTCAGCAAGCTTATTGTCATTAATAAAGTTCCCACCACCATCTTGCACACACACTGTACCTGCTTGCTGGGTTGTCACCTGTGCGACTTTATGGCTGGGATCAGAGCTTCCCTCAGCTGCTGCAGACTCCATGGTGGATCTTGCTCTCTCCACAGGACTAGAAACGGTGTCCATCTTGACATCACCATCCGAGGAAGCCGCATCTGGAGGGGATTCCAACTTGGTTATGAAATCCAGCATGGCAGGACCTTCACCCTCCTGAGATGTGCCACATTGCTGGGGTGTGAAGGGGGCAGAGGGCTCAGCGAATGTCAGAGGTGCCTGCACCTGCATCTCCTCGCTGGCTTCCCCATCCTCCATGCATGAAGCGGCTCCTCTTCTCATGCGATTAAATCGCTCCTCATTCTTATATATTTTTTTAAATATTCCGCTCTTCTCCTTCAGAGAATACAGCAAATCCTTCTGTTTCCTCACAGCTTGTTCCAGGTCCTTCAGCTCAGGCCTCAGAGCTGGTCTTTTCTTACTGTATACTTTAGCACAGATCTGTTTTTTCTTTCTGAACTCGGCCATCAAAACCATCAATTTCTCCTCCTCCTTCTCAATCCGCTTCAACTTACTGACAGTCCTCTGTCTGAAGGCTGACAGGGACTCATCTTTCCTTTGGGTAGGCCCAGAATCTTCCACAGGCCTATCCAGGGGGGCCCCCGCCCGGCTCTTCCCCAGGATCCAGCATCCCTCCTGGGGCAGAGAAGCCACTCTAGCCCCTGGTCTCTGGAGCACAGGAGCAAAGGAACCAGCAACCACACCCTTCACTGACAAGGAGTGGAATGGCAGTTTCCCACCATCCCTGTGCTGAGTTCCCATGGTTTTACATCTGCTGTGGCCATTATGAGGGGTTAATTTTGTTTATTGAAAAATCTTACAAACAACAACTTATATACAATAAAATCATAATAAATAAAACATATTTACAAAATAATTGAATATGACTATACAAAAAACACAAGAACATAATAAACGGTGCAAGCCAAATTGCACACAACCTAATCCTTACGGGAGAGCCAGACTAAAGAACATCACCATGCATGAAGCCTTTTATATAAAATGAGTGGGAACTGCTATTAAAGTAGCTTGGGACAGCTGTTTCCAAACCTGGCTACTCCCTCTCCCCGGAGAACCAGCGCGCTTTGTTGCACACTGGCACTCTTCATCCATAGAGGATACTGAAACGAATGAGTCCCATTCATCATCAACATCATCTTCATCATCAGACAGTACCTTAAATGTATTCGCCAAAGGCAAAACCTCAGGACTTAAGGTAACTGTACCTTCCTTTTGCCTCTCCTCCTTTTATCCTCCAACCACTCCATATCATTCTTGGACAACCCGGAGTCAACAGCCTCCCCACACCTATCCTCCCCTTCACCCCCCTCCCCCCCATACTCCCTTCCCTTATCTACCACCAGGCCAGCCTCTTCACCATCCTCCCCACTCCTCTGCACCCCACGATCCTTAAAAGGAACCCTGCAGTGTTGAGGGAGGGGGACTGGCACCGCACTTGATGCACCTGCCTCAGCACCTCTTGCTGCCTCTGCAATTTTAGAAGACACAGAAGGATTGGACACATTGTCTGCAACTGACACCTTACCTACAGACTGAGAAGACACTGACACACTGGGTATTGGCATAGACTGGGGCACATCAGACTGGGAAGATAGGGGCACACTAGGTAAACGCACAGACTGGGGCACCACAGACTGGGGAGACATAGACACATTGAGAATTGGCACAGACTTATATGGACTCACAGACACTCCAGCTGCTGAGCTCTGAGCATCCTCCATGTCCAGGTGGAAGAACTCCCTCATGAGCTCAGGCTTATTGTGCATTGCCTCAGGACACTGACTATAAGGATGTCCCACCGCATTGCACAGATTACACCTGATGATATTACAATCCTTTGCCAGATGTCCTATTCCTTGACACAGAGAACACTTTATCACTGGACAGGAGGATGCAAGGACAAATCGTATTCATAGGAACCCGCCGGACTGTTTAGGGCAAAAATATCCGCAGGTGTAAACCCCAACTGTAAAATCCTATCCACCACCGCCCTCCTATGTGGAGGGATCCCACCGCCTTCCCATTTTAACTGGACTACATTCCTCTTTTTGAACAGGGAGGGAGGCAAAACATTCCCATGCTCCTTCCCCCTTCCCAGATCCTGCAGCAGCAACACCAGCATAGGATTTCCTTCCACTCCCAGTATTTGCAGTCCTGTCCTTAGGCACATTCACACTTGCTGGCAGAGAGTCTGATTCAGCTGGGACAGCAGAGTCAGGACCCGCCATCTCCCCTTGCTCTGTACACACAGCTCCAGTCCTGTCCACTGCAGACTCCTGCAGAGTTGTGGCACTACTGCACCCAGCATCTCCTCCATTATTCACAGCCGCTGTGCCTGGTCCAGGCAAAGTCCCTGTATTGTCCATGGACCTCTCTGCAGACTGATGCTGACAGTTATTAGCAGATGCATTGTCATTAAAGTTCACACCATCTTGCACACACACTGTACCTGCACCTGCTTGCTGTGTTGTCACCGCAGCGATGTTATGGCTGATGGTGGGGTCAGATTTCTTCCCAGTTGTTGCAGACTTTATGGTGGATCTTTGTCTTCCACAGGGCTAGGAATGGTGTCCATCTTATCATCATCAGGGGAAGCCGCATCAGGAGGGGATTCCAGCTTGGTGATAAACTCCAGCATACCAGAACCTTCACCCTCCTGAGATTTTCCACATTGCTGGGGTGGGAAGGGGACAGAGGCCTCCGCCATTGAGGGCTCAGCAGATTCCTGACGTGTTGAACAGGTGGGCTCATCCTCCGGGCCCACCTTCTCACTCACTGCTGACTCTGTCTGTACCTGCATCTCCTCGCTGGTCTCCTCACCCTCCTCATGCGATTAAATCGCTCCTCATTTTATATTTCTCTTTAAAAATGCCACTATTCTGCTTCAGAGAATACACAAATTCCTTCTGCTTCTTTACAGCTTGCTCCAGGTCCTTCAGCTCAGGCCTCAGAGCCGGTCTTTTCTTGCTGTACATTTTAGCAAAAATCTGCTTTTTCTTTCTGAATTCAGCCACCGTGACCATCATCAACTTCTCCTCTTCCTTCTCAATCATCCTTAACTTGCTGACAGTCCTCTGTCTAAAGGCAGACAGGGACTCATCCCTCCTTTGGCTAGGCCCAGAATCTTCCACAGGCCTATCCAGGGGGGCACCGCCCGGCTTCTCCCCAGGATCCAGCATCCCTCCTGGGGCAGATAAGCAACTCTAGTCCCTGGTCTCTGGGAGCACAGGAGCTAAGGAACTAGCAACCGCACACCTCACTGACAAGGAGTGGAATGGCAGTTTCCCACCATCCCTGTGCTGGGTTCCCATGGTTTTACATCTGCTGTACCCATTATGAGGGGTTCCCACCATCCCTGCACTAAATTCCCAGGTCTGTACACCTTGTGTGTCGATTATGAGGGGTTCCCACCATCCCTGCGCTGAGTTCCTAGGTCTGCACACCTGATGTGTCCATTATGAGGGGTTCCCACCATGCCTGTGCTAAGTTTCCGGGTTTGCACACCTGATGTGTCCATTATGAGAGGTTCCCCCAAAGGAATCACAAAAAAAAGTAAGGTCACAAATGACCCCCCCAGTTTCTACCGCTGACTTGGATGGACTGGCCTTTATATCGCTTAGCAGTGAAAAGGGCGCCCCCTGGCTGGGGTCAGGATATGTGAGCAGGGATAACACCCATCACCTCGCTGTCCATGACTAAAAACATACCGGAGCAGTGAGGGCAGTGTGTCTGGATAGGAGCGAAGGGATTCTTCCCAAGAAATGTCCACAGGGATCCTATAGGAGATTATAATTGTTGGCTGAAGAGTTTCTGTTACATCTAAATATTATTTTTTTCTTCATCAGGGGATTATCAAGCCATTCCGGAGCATCACAAAGTGCCATTATGCGGACCCGCAGGCCATGGGGCATAAACCACGCACCTTCCTGAGACAGGTGAGGGGACAGCGCTAGGATTTACCAACACCCACCAATCATATCATCGATCAATTCACTGGCATGAGGAACATCATCTGATTGTGCCCTTACTTAAGATGACCGCAGCTAGAAATGCTGGGGGGGATGTTTTTTTAAAGAGATTTCTCAACAAAATAAAGCATGGAGGCATGGATGGATTGGGGGGGGGGGGGGTTTGCTTTGAATTTAAAAAAAAATAACGTTTTCAGATTGTGGTGCTCAACTAGAGTTTTGCCGCGTACACACGATCGGAATTTCAGACAACAAATGTTCGATGTGAGCTTTTGGTCGGATATTCCGACCGTGTGTAGGCTCCATCGGACTTTTTCTGTTGGAATTTCCGACAACAAATGTTTGAGAACTGGCTCTCAATTTTTCCGACAACAAAAGTTCTTGTCGGAAATTCCGAACGACTGTATGCAATTCCGACGCACGAAAATCCATGCATGCTTGGAATCAAGCAGAAGAGCCGCACTGCCTATTGAACTTCATTTTTCATCTTGTACGTCACCGCGTTCTTGACGAACGGAATTCCCGAGCACCATTTGTGTGACCGTGTGTATGCAAGACAAGTTAGAGCCAACTTTCCGTCAGAAAAAAATCCACGGTTTTGTTGTCGGAATCTCCGATCGTCTGTACGCGGCATTAGGTTCCTCTTTACCCCCAGGCTCCTTAGACTCTCCTCCCAAACCAAAGTCTCACAACCCAGAGTATTTACCGTGGACTGATGAACAGAAAGGCTTTTGGAGATACTTTTATAACCCTTTCCAGCTTTATGCAAATCAACAATTCTTAATCGTAGGTCTTCTGAGAGCTCTTTTGTGCGAGGCATCATTCACATCAGGCAATGCTTCTTGTGAAAAGCAAACCCAGAACTGGTGTGTGTTTTTTTATAGGGCAGGGCAGCTGTAACCAACACCTCCAATCTCATCTCATTGATTGGACTCCAGTTGGCTGACGCCTCACTCCAATTAGCTCTTGGAGATGTCATTAGTCTAGGGCAGTGTTTCTCAACTCCAGTCCTCAAGGTGCCCCAACAGGTCATGTTTTCTGGATTTCCCTCAGATGAAACAGCTGTGGTAATTACTAAGGCAGTGAAACTGATCAAATCACCTGTGCAAAATAATGGAATGTCTGAAAACATGACCTGTTGGGGCGCCTTGAGGACTGGAGTTGAGAAACACTGGTCTAGGGGCTCACATACTCTTTCCACCTGCACTGTGAATGGTTACATGGTGTGTTCAAGAAAAACATGGTAACATAATTCTTTGTGTGTTATTATTAGTTTAATCAGACTGTGATTGTCTATTGTTGTGACTTAGATGAAGATCAGATCACATTTTATGACCAATTTGTGCAGAAATCCATATCATTCCAAAAGGGTTCACATACTTTTTCTGGCAACTGTATATCTTAGAGGAGATCGCCATCTAGTGGCCAAACCGAGAATTGTACTAACACCCCACCCCCTACAGTTCACCATTCATAATCCCACACAGGTCACTCCTTCCAACTTTCTGGGGTGACGGTCGCCTTTTGTCACCCCCAGCATGTATGATAGTTAATTTCATGATTATTTCTGAACAATATTGTTATGTCATTAAGTATCATATCACCACCTGCTGGGAATGGTGTCACCTCTATTTCTCTCTTTGTAGGTGGTCGCTCTGTGTACATACCCGGACCTGCTGGACACTGATCACTTTGCAGAGGACGCTAAGCATCGGGCACGGGAGATCTTGAAGAAGTTGGATAATGGATCAGTGGGTAAGTCTGGGGCCTCTGGGGTAGATCGTCAGGCTGGGATCATAAATAGGAGCACTTTTTACAGTAGATGCATTACTGCAGCATTAAAGGGGTTGTAAATGTACAATTTTTTCCCTCCTAAATAGCTTCCTTTACCTTAGTGCAGTCCTCCTTCACTTACCTCATCCTTCCATTTTGCTTTTAAATGTCCTTATTTCTTCTGAGAAATCCTCACTTCCTGTTCTTCTGTCTGTAACTCCACACAGTAATGCAAGGCTTTCTCCCTGGTGTGGAGTGTAGTGCTCGCCCCCTCCCTTGAACTACAGGAGAGTCAGGATGCCCACTAACACACAGCTCCTTTCTCTATCTGCAACGTAGAGAGAGTGCTGACTCTCCTGCCCACCATGCAGCCTGTGTCCAATGCAGCCTGTGCCCCATGCAGTCTGTGCCCACCATGCAGCCTGTGTCCCATAATGCAGCCTACCTGTGGATGGGAAGAGAAGAGAACTGTCGACTGGATGATCAGAGCAGGGAACATCACAGCTTTCATTTCAATAGCTGTGTGTTCCCCTGCGGCGCGCCGTCACATAAGCCCCTCCTCTTGTCCAGGGAACTTTGATACATGTCACCTGTCTTAGGATTGGATGGTGACATGTCTATCAAGGTAAAAAAGGAGGGGCTTATGTGACGGCGCACGGCGTGGGGAACACACAGCTATTGAAATTAAAGCTGTGATGTTCCCTGCTCTGATCATCCAGCCGGCGGCTCTCCTCTCTTCCCCTCTGATCAGCGGTGCTCGCCCCCCCCCCCCCCCCGGGCTCCCAGGCAGCCCTTCTCGCCAGCCCTCAAAATCCACTCGCAAAATGCGAGTGGGCGAGTGGATTTTTTGAGGGCTGATAATGTGATAATGACATTGTTGAAAAAGGGGCGGTGCATGCGTGACCCTAAAATGATGCCCCCCCTGTAAAAAGTTCTGCGTGCGGACGCCCGTGTAAGTAGCTTGGGCTCCTGTAGTCCAGCTGGGCAGCGGTGGTGGTCAGCGGTTCCCGGTGGCTCCGATGGTTCAGAGGCTGAAGATGGTCACAAAACAAGCATGTCAACGGACCAGAGGCGTGGTGTAGCTCGCGTTCGGAGCATGCGTGCTCCTTCGTCAGGCATATGGCTGATGAAGGACAATGCATGCTCTGAACGCGAGCTCCACCACGCCTCCAGTCCATCACCGCTGACGTGCTTGTTGTGTGACCGTCTTCAGCCTCGGAACCACCAGTGCCACCGGGAACTGCTGACCACCACCACTGCCCAGCTGGACTACAGGAGCCTAAGCTACTTATGCCATGTACATTATGTCTCACCAAAAAGTGAGTTGATCTTTACTTTTATTAAACATTGAATTTTAACGGGTGTTTTGTATCCCTTTAAGAAAAAGCAACATATAAAATTGTATTGGTTGAAGCCCAGAAATTTCTCTTTGTGTCTCCACAGGCAGCTACAATCCAAATTTCATCGGTCGGGTTATGCCCCCCAAGATCGCCAAGTTCATCGAACAGAGAGACGGCGGAGTCCCCAGTGACCCCCGGCATATTATAGTGACCGGGGGGACATCGAAGGCCGTTCTGGTAAGTCTACGAGTGGCACAAGATTAAGTCACTGACGACCTCTGAACTCTGTTAGTGGCACTTATTCCCCTCTACGTATATGTAGCGCTACCCTCTCAGGAGCCGCTGGTTGTTTTGGGATTGGCATATTAAGTTACCTCTTATCGTTGCCTAGGGTGATTGTAGTGAGTAGAGTAGTAAATGAATGTTCAATCAGCGAATGAGATTTTCCAAATGCTTTATTTCTCTGCCCAATACGACCAACATCAACATGAGGTAGAGAGAAAAGGTTGATGAAGCGATAGAGAACTTTGCAGTATCAGGCCTGGATATGAAAAGAGCAATTTGTGCTAAAAGGGGGGGGGGGGGGGTTGTGCTCAGAGGGGAAATTTTGGGAGGTGGTCTAGGAGTAGTGATTTGGGGGAGTTGTGTTGAGAGAGGGGGGTGGAGGAAGAGGTTTTGTGGTAAGAGGAGGGACATTTTTTCAGGGAGGGGGTATATGCTAGTAGAGATGATTGTGTGCTAGGAGCAGAAAATTGCAGGGGGGATTTGTGCAAAGGGAGGGGGGTTTGGAGTGGGGGGGGGGGGGTTTGTGCTAGGAGGGAAATGTTTTTTTATTTTTTTGGGGCGGGGATTTGTGCTGGGGGGCATATTGATTAGAGAGAGGATTTGAGCTGGAGGGGATTGGAGGGGGCAAAGATTTGTGCCATGAGGGGGGGTTTCAGCGGGTGGGGCCAATTTGTACTGGGAGGACAAGTATGCAGTTTAGTGTGCGATTGTTTTTGGGGGGAGGAAGAGGTTTTGTGCTAAGAGGGGGGATTTGTGCTGGAAAAGGTAATATGGTGTGGGGGTATTTGTGCTAAGGGGGGAAATTGTTTGGGGGAGGGTGTATATGCTAATAGAGATGATTGGGGGGGGGGTATTTGTGCTAGGAGCAGCAAATTGGAGGGGGGATTTGTGCTAAAGGGGGGGGTTGGAGTGGGGGGGGGGATTTTTCCTTAGAGGGGAAATTTGAAGGGAAGAGGATTTGTGCTAGAAGGGAAAACGTTTTTTTTTGGGGGGGGGCGGGGATTTGTGCTGGGGGGCATATGATGAGAGAGAGAGTTTGAGCTGGAGGGGATTGGGGGGGAAAGATTTGTGCCAGGAGGGGGGCATTTTAGCGGGGGGGGGGTGAATTTGTACTGGGAGGACAAGTATGTAGTTTAGTGTGTGATTGTTTTGGGGGGGGCACATAATGCTCATGTGTCTTGGGGAAGGGGGGGGGGCGCAATTTGGCCCTGGCCTCTGGATGACCTTGTCCCGGCACTGCCCATCATTTGCAGAATTCCCATTGCACAGGAACATCCATTCAGCAAAACTTTTTTCCACTTCTGTGCACAATACACCTTGTCACAGGCTCCTAATAGATACATTTTCCAGCATGCGGGTCATTTTCTCTGACACCCAGTGCTTTAACTGGGCCGGAACGCGGCGGTACTCAGTACCGCCACTTCCAAAAATGGCCCTGGAGAGTACCAGCACCTCTCTGTGCGCCCAGTACGTGGGTTTCCCGTACCGGAACGCACTGGCGTATCGCACCGGGCGCAACATTAGGGGAGGGCACAAAATACCGGCGTCCGTGTCGCTCTCGCTGCCGTTTTTTTTTTTTTCCTTTGATGAAGTCGACTGTATGGTGGTAGCCATACAAAAGCCCTGTGATTGGCCGGACAGGGTCATGTGCGGCCGCACGCTGTGGAATTCTGGGACATGTAGTCATGATGTGAGGCTCGCATCATGAGTCATGATCCGAGCCTCGCATCATGACTACATGTCCCAGAATTCCACAGCGTACGGCCGCACATGACCCTGTTTGGCCAATCACAGGGCATTTGTGTTGCGAGCGCCCTGCAAATCATCGACGGAGGCGGAGCTGGTCACGTGTGGATGCGGCTGGTCGTGACCACTTGCTGGAGACCCGCCTCTCGGCCTAGGGCGCTTTGTATTTCTGAGGTCTCTGTCACCATTACCCCCCCCGTTTAAGCCATTCTCCTCTGTCAAACCACCTCCTCTATGTCAGCCATCCTCCTCTATGTCAGGCAGCCCACACCCCCTTTGTCAGCCCACCCATCCTCTGTCAGCCCACCCCTCCTCTGTCAGCCCACAGCCCACCCCCTCTGTCAGCCCACCCCCCCCTTTCAGCCCACCCCCCCTTTCAGCCCACCCCCCCTCTGTCAGCACCCACCCCCTCTCAGCCCACTCCTCCTCTGCCAACACATCTCCCCTCTGTCAGCCTACCCCCCTCTGTCAGCCCACCCCCCTCTGTCAGCCCCCACCCCCTCTCAGCCCACTCCTCCTCTGCCAACCCATCTCCCCTCTGTCAGCCTACCCCCCCTCTGTCAGCCCACCCCCCCTCTGTCAGCACCCACCCCCTCTATGCCCACTCCTCCTCTGCCAACCCATCTCCCCTCTGTCAGCCTACCCCCCTTCTGTCAGCACCCACCCCCTCTCAGCCCACTCCTCCTCTGCCAACCCATCTCCCCTCTGTCAGCCTACCCCCCTCTGTCAGCACCCACCCCCTCTCAGCCCACTCCTCCTCTGCCAACCCATCTCCCCTCTGTCAGCCTACCCCCCTCTGTCAGCCCACCCCCCTCTGTCAGCCCCCACCCCCTCTAAGCCCACCCCCCTCTGTCAGCCCACCCCCTCTGTCAGCCCACCCCCCCCCTCTGTCAACCCACCCACCTCTCTGTCAGCCCATCCACCCCTCTGTCAGCTCCCCTCTGTCAGCCCCCATTCCCTCTCAGCCCACTCCTCTCTGTCAGTCCACACCTCCTCTGTCAGCCCACCCCCTCTCTGTCAGTCCACTCCTCCTCTGTCAGCCCACCCCCTCTCTGTCAGCCCACCCCCCTCTCTGTCAGCCCACCCCCCTCTCTGTCAGCCCACCCCTCCTCTATCAGCCCATCCTCCCTTTGTCAGCCCACCCCCTCTCTGTCAGCCACAGCAGGGAGCCAGGCTAGCCACCTGCAGCAGGGTGCATTGTGCCAGCCACCCACCGACCCACAGCAGGGAGCCAGGCCAGACACCCACCCACAGCAGGGAGCACCGTGCAAGCCAGCCACTGACCCACAGCATGGAGCCAGACCAGCCACCCACAGCAGGGTGCACCGTGCAAGCCAGCCACTGACCCACAGCAGGGAGCCAGGCCAGCCACCCAACCACAGCAGGGAGCACCATGCAAGCCAGCCACTGACCCACAGCAGGGAGCCAGGCCAGACACCAACAGGTGCCAGCTAGCCACCCACAGGAACCAGCCACAGAGGATGTGGGAGCCAGCCACAGCTACAGCACCCACAGTTAAGGTAAGAGTAGCGCTACAATTTTATTTCTACTTTGTGAGAGGTTGGGCAGGGGTGAGAGTCATGGCACACAGAGGGGGTCCCATTAGACTCTGTTGTAGTCTCTAATGGGGCCTAGAGGGGACACTTTCTTATAGACTGTCCATGGGACACTGTTAGAAAAAGACCCCCCTCCAGGTCCCATTAGATTCTGCTGTTAAACATTTTTTTTTTTTTAAGGTAGTACTTTGTACAAATTGAAGTCCAATATGCCTGTCTGCCTGATGCCATTGCCAAAAGCCCCCTCCTGCTGCGGCCTGCAATAATTTGATCAATAACAGAGCTTCATGATCTATACCTTCAGGGCTTTCAGCATGTAAGGGGTTAAATGATTAATCCAGTGTAATGCATCCTTCAGGGCTTTCAGCATGTAAGGGGTTAAATGATTGCAAGATTAATCATTTAATCCCTTACAGTAAGGGGTTAAATGATTAATCCTGCAATAATTTAACCCCTTACATGCTGAAAGCCCTGAAGGATGCATTACACTGGATTAATCATTTAACCCCCTACATGCTGAAAGCCCTGAGAGGGATACATTACATAGGATTAAGGATGAGCTCCAGAGTGTTCGCACAGTGCACGTGCAGAGCCCATTTTGTTCAATACCCTTTTGCACATTTTATTTATGTTCAGTAGCTCTTTCTACAGTAGCAAGTAAGGGTATTTTCATGTTCAGTATTGGGGGGGGGGGGGCACCGGCGCCTAATAGAGTACCGGCACCTCTTTTGGCCCACTTAAAGCACTGCTGACACCTAATCCCATCCTGGAAGGTTTCTGATGTCCCTCATTCTCTGTTTCTCGGCAGAACGTGTTGGCACTGGTGGTGAATGAAGAGGAGCCGCTGAAGACGGGCATTGTGGTCCCCGTGCCGCACTATCCGCTCTATTCAGACGCCATTGCGCTGTTTGGTGCCACAAAGGTGGAGTATGTCCTGGACGAGGAGCACGGATGGGCGGTGAATGTGGACCGTATTCGGGAATCTCTCAGAACGGCCCGGAAACACTGCAACCCAAAAGTCCTGTGTGTCCTCAACCCCGGGAATCCCACCGGTATGTACCCACCAGGACTGTACTGCCCACATGATTGCCCCCAGCCAATGCACAAGCAGACTGGGCCCCCCAAAGATCCTATTCCAAGTCTGACCGATGTGGGCCCTCTCTAGTAGACATGTGCACTGTCCAAAAATGTGTTCATTTTCGTTTTAGTTTCATTTGTTTTTTAGCTGGAGCTACACTTTAAAAAAGTACCAGTTCAAAATTACAAACAGATTCTACTTAACAACACACCTACAGTCCCTGTCTTGTTTGCACCGCCTGTATAATGCTGTTCAAAGTATATAGGGCCAAAGGGTCTTGTAATGACCTGGGGGGGAGGGGGGCGGGGAAACCCATGCTATTTTTCTCAGTGATTTTCATCCATATTGCAGGGACCAAACATTACATTAAAGCCGCAAGCAGTCTGAAATGACTTTTTTCTTATAGTAATGTAATTTTGTGCAGGGACAGTTCTAAACACGTGCCACTTCACAGGCATACTATAGACCAGTGTTTCTCAACTCCAGTCCTCGGGGCGCACCAACAGGTCTTGTTTTCAGGCTTTCCATTATTGTGCACAGGTGATGTTATCAGTTTCACTGCCTTAGTAATTACCACAGCAGTTTGATCTGAGGGAAATCCTGAAAACATGACCGGTTGGTGCGCCCCGAGGACTGGAGTTGAGAAACACTGCTATAGACACCCAGCAGGTACAATATTTAAAGGAATTTTTCATTTTTTTTTTCACTTTAACCGCTTCCCGACCGCCACATGTAGATATACATCGGCAGAATGGCACGTACAGGCACATTGGCGTACCTGTACGTCCCTGCCTTTCTGCGGGTCGGGGGTCCGATTGGGACCCCCCCCCCCCCGCTACATGCGGCGGTCGGATTCCCTCGCGGAGCGTTCCGGGACGACGGCGCAGCTATTCGTTTATAGCCGCTCCGTCGCGATCACTCCCCGGAGCTGAAGAACGGGGAGAGCCGTATGTAAACACGGCTTCCCCGTGCTTCACTGTGGCGGCTGCATCGATCGAGTGATCCCTTTTATAGGGAGACACGATCGATGACGTCAGACCTACAGCCACACCCCCCTACAGTTGTAAACACACACTAGGTGAACACTAAATCCTACAGCGCCCCCTGTGTTTAACTCCCAAACTGAAACTGTAATTTTCACAATAAACAATGCAATTTAAATGCATTTTTTGCTGTGAAAATGACAATGGTCCCAAAAATGTGTCAAAATTGTCCGAAGTGTCCGCCATAATGTCGCAGTCACGAAAAAAATCGCTGATCGCCGCCATTAGTAGTAAAAAAAAAAAAAAATTATAAAAATGCAATAAAACTATCCCCTATTTTGTAAACGCTATAAATTTTGCGCAAACCAATCGATAAACGCTTATTGCGATATTTTTTTTACCAAAAATAGGTAGAAGAATACGTATCGGCCTAAACTGAGGAAACAATTTTTTTTGTATATGTTTTTGGGGGATATTTACAGTATTATAGCCAAAAGTAAAAAATATTGCATTTTTTTCAAAATTGTCGCTCTATTTTTGTTTATAGCGCAAAAAATAAAAACCGCAGAGGTGATCAAATACCACCAAAAGAAAGCTCTATTTGTGGGGGAAAAAGGACGCCAATTTTGTTTGGGAGCCACGTCGCACGACCGCGCAATTGTCTGTTAAAGCGACGCAGTGCCGAATCGCAAAACCTGGCCTGGGCATTTAGCAACAAAATGGTCCGGGGCTTAAGTGGTTGAAGTGAAGGTTCACCCTCAAAAAAAAATTCTGACATCACATGGAGTCGAGCCATCCTACCAACAGAATGCCGGTGTTTTTTTGTTTTTTTTTCTCAGCACATACCTCGTTATCATGATTTTCACCCCCCGGCAATCCCACGGGACTGGGCATTCCCAAGCACTGCCTGTGATTGACTGTCTTCCGAATGGCGCGTACTGCGCGTCACAGGTTGCCGAAAAAACCCGAACATCGGTGCGGCTATATACGGCGCCTGCGCACCGATGTTCGGGTTCTGTCGGCAACCTGTGACGTGCAGTATGCGCCGTTCGGAAGCTTGTCAATCACAGGCAGTGCTTGGGAACGCCATGTCCCGCGGGATTGCCGGGGGGTGAAAATCATGATAACGAGGTATGTGCTGAGAAAAAAAAAAAAAAACACTGGCATTCTGTCGGTAGGATGGCTCGACTCCGTGTGATGTCAGAATTTTTTTTGAGGGTGAATCTCCACTTTAAGCATCATTAAAATCGCTGCTCCAGAAAAAAACGACAGTTTTTAAAACTTTTTTTTCCATGGGGCAAGACCCGGGTCCCCAAACCCGTTTTCCCGACAATAACTTGCATATTAGGCTTTAAAATGAGCGTTTTTGAATTCGAACGTTCTAGTCCCATAGACGTCAATGGGGTTCTAAATGTTCGCGCGAACGTTCGGTCCGTTCGAAGGATCTGCTGCGAACCGAACGGGGGGGGGGGGGTGTTCGGCTCATCCCTACTGTATAGTAGCCCTTCTGTTAGGATGGGGGGTCTTGGGGGACCTTCCTTGTGGGAAAGTCAAGTGGCTCCTGATTTGAGAGATGCCACCTGGCCTGGCTGAGGCCTGGGAAGGAAGAGAGCCTGGGCTGTCATGTGCCCCCCTGGGAGTGGCGCCCCAGGTGCTCTGATTATCCCCATGGGTTGGGACCCCAGTGTGGAGATGAGCACTAGGCCACAACACCACCTTGGTTTTTTTTTTTGCACCACGCCCCATGGGCTAGAGTTTTGGGCTTAGACTGGGGCAATTTTTGTTTTTGTGCCACAAACATGTAGCCATTTTCTAGCACAGAGGTCTTCAAACTTCAGCCCTTCGCTTGCTTTTATCTTTCCCTTGGGGCATTATTCCCTCCCGGCCAGCAACAATGGGGCATTGTTCCTGCCATTGACACCGATAACGGGGCACTATTCCTCCCTTTGATGCCAATGATGGGGCACTATTTTTCCTATTGACACGCTCGCAGGACGCCAAAAAAAAGTCCTGCAAGCCGCGTCCTTGGGGCGCTCAGGGCCGGACTTACCATTGGCCTTGACTGGGCTCAAGCCCAGGGGCCCCGCCCAATAGGGGGCCCCCTTTAAAAAAAAAAAAAAAAAATTTTTTTTTTTTTTTTTTTTTTAGGGGCCCGGAGGCCCCCAGGGCCCCGGACGGCAACCCACCTTTCTTTTATTTATTTTTTTATAAAAAAATGTTTTTTTATATATTTTTTTATTTATATATATATATATATAATATTTTACTATTATTATTATTATTAAAGGGCCCAGGGGTCTCCAGGGCCCCCGGATGGCAACCCACCTTTTTTATTTTTTTATAAAAAAAATACATTTTTTATATATATATATATATATATATATTTTTTTTTTATTAAAGGGCTCAGAGGTCCACAGGGCCCCATGTGGCAACCCCCCCCCCTTTTTTTTTTTTATATAAATGTTTATTTTTTTATTTTTGTTTATTTTTTTATTTTTTTTATTAAAAGGCCCAGAGGTTCCCAGGGGCCCAGAGGTCCCCAGGGCCTGGATGGCAACCTCCTTTTTTTTATGTATTTTTTATAAAAAAAATTTTTTTTTTTAAAGGGCCCAGAGGTTTATTTTTTCTTTTTATTAAAAGGCCCAGAGGGCCCCGGATGGCTACCCCCCTTTATATATATATATATATATATATATGTAATAAGGCCGAGCAGCGGCCTGTGTTTATGGGAGGAGCCCGGGGAGCCTATATAATCTCCTCGCCTCCCTCCGGGCTCCGTCGGCTTCCTGTCTCAGCACGAGACTTCCGGCGCACTTCGATTGCGTCATCGCTTCCGCGCCATCCAGCCGGCTTTCTTCCTACACTGCAGACACCGAGGCGTCCGCTCCGTTTTCGTCCACCCCGACCGCAACAAGGTAGGCTCTGCCCCTCAGCACCCGACCCCCTACCGCACCGTAGGCTCTCCATTTCAGCCCCCACCGCACCAGCACAGTCCGCACGTCTGCCCTACCATAAACATTTCAGCATCTCACCACCGCATCCTCACTTTCACCCACTGCTTCCACCCACTGCTATCTGTCGCTCCACGCTCACCTCAAATACTCGCACGGCACATATCCCACACTACTCACCCTCACTTGTCAGCATGTCATACATTTGCCATACAATACACATGTATCCTGATGTCCTGATCCTCACTACTTCCTAATTATCTTTCCCCCCTCTCTTCCCCCATTAGAAATCTTAGTATTGTACTTGCATTGCTCATTTTTTTTTTTTTTTTTTTCCTTCTCTCTCTATTCCCCCCCCACATTCAGCATGTTGTTACCAGTCATGATTCCTGCCTGTTTTGAATTTTCTTAAACCCCAATTGTAACTTGTGTAGTCTGCCACATTCCACACATGCCTCACTGATCCATAGCCACATAACAACCATGCCTAGCTGCATGCAGTCATGTCATTTAACTGTGGTTTGTTGGTGTTCTGCTTTCTCTTGTCTCTCTCTGTTTGTCTATCCCACCAACTGTGTCATGTAATCCACTCTTGTTCCCCGGAGAGTTCTCACTCACCATGTCGCAACACCAGACTACTATATTGGCAGCTCACGTACACCCAGCCCTGCACCCCCTGCCACAGCATTCATTGCTATACACCTTTCTGTGCACGGCAAGGCATGACCCACACTTGCTGCTATTTCTCATGCTCTGCGTCACCACGCAGGCTCAACACTGCCCATTCATTCTGTCTCCTACTTGCTCCAGGGCAAATACCAGACACGCCCCACTCGCCTCTAAGGCACGCATCCAACATCACACCCATACGCACACCAGCCGCGGCACCCTCCATCACCAGCGGCCCCACTGCCTTCTCACGCACCACAGCCCGGCAGTCGCCAAACCACACGACAACGCACCGGCACGCTTCTCGTGTGGCACATTCCGTCACTTACCCAGCTGTAGTACGTCCTCGGTGCACACAAGCACCTTCTCTGCTACAGCCTCACCCCTCTCCACACATGACCAAATCTGCCCGGGCCCCGTCTCAGTACATGCTCCAGCGCCCGGCCAGTCAGTCACCGTCACGGTGCACCGCTCCATGCCTTTGTCATGCCTCGTTTCAGCTACTTGCCCTACTTCAAACACGCCCCAGCAAGTCCACACACAGTCCGGACCCAAACATGCCCCTCTCTTCTTAGCCCCATTTCAGCACATGCTCCAGGGGTTCGCATCTCTGCCATGGGAATTTCTGCCACTCATTTTAGTTGACACCAGTCCAGATCTCGACCCCTGCACGTTACTGCTGGCAGGCTTACCTCGAACATTCCCCAACAGTGTCACCCTCATTTCAGCACATGCTCCAGAGCCCCCCCGTTGCCAGCCACACCCGTGACGCACCGCTTCAGGCCTCTGTCATGGGACATTTCGGCCACTAAACCATCGCCGTCTCACCCCCTTCGTCGCTCGCTTACAACATTCGAGCCCGACTAGCCCCCGTCCTTATGTATATGGTCATTTCTCCACAGGTCAGTCAAGCTCACCAGCTCCTCCCGCACGCCAGATTCAGTCATTTCTACAGGTAAAAAAAAAAAAAAAAAAAAAAAAAAAAAAAAAGGGAATCCCCATCACCGGCAGGACACGGAAACAACCCGTTTTATCTCACCCCTGCAGGTTCTTGCTCGTCCCACCCCGACCTCCTAGACAAGACTCCGTACCCAGGGCACGATTTACCCTGAGTCATGTCTCAGGACGGCAGCGAAGACCTTTTTGCCCCTTCCTCACCGCCCCCCGCTTCAGAGAGCGGCAGCGCACGCTCCTTCAGGGGATGGACCATCCCCAAGTTAACAGCGGAGTTGAGGCGCAAGCATGTGCCCTTTCCGTCCACAGCCAGGAAGGCAGAACTCTTCAGGCTCCTGTTCCCACCTCCTGCTTCAAACAACTCCCCACCAGCCTCACCCGGACCGAGCACCCAGCGAACCTCGCTACACTCCATATCCACCACCGTGTCCCAACTCCACAACATGGTCGCAACACTCTCCACCACTATTACAGACGTACAGACGAGAATGATGCTTCTGGAGGCTCGCCCACCTACAGCTACCCCCGATCCATCCACGCTCACCCCGTCGACAGTACAACCGCAAATACCTCTCCCGCTTACACCCGCAGGCAAGTGCTCCGTAGTCCTCCCAGCCCACTTGGTACCTGCCAACATCAGGAAGGACATCCTGGACGGCAAGGACATCAACCTAGCCTCCCTCCTCATTTCAGTACACGACCTAGCCGAGAACAAGGCCTACGCCTGGGGAGACGTCTCAGTGGTCCTCAAGGCCAAAGACCCAAGGCTTAACCGTAAACTATCGGTCCCGGAATTTGCCTTGGCCTTTGGCATGCTCAGAGATGTCCTATGCTCCGCCTCCCCCAGTAGGAGGGAAGAGCTGGACCTTTATCTCCACACCATAGTGGATCTGGGCTACAAGTACGGAGGGTTTTCATTCTATGACTACCACCGCTCCTTCTCAGCCAAAGCAGCGGCCAGGCTGCTGCAGTTCCAGACAGCTACAGATTGGAGTCTCATGGACACCGAGCTGTTCTGCCGCCACTTTGCTGGCCTGCGCTCACCATTATGCGCTGTTTGCCAGTCCTCCACTCACACCGCCACCTGGTGCGCCAACACCACCACCAACACCACCTCCAACACTCGCCCGTTCGAACTCCCCTCGACCTCGAGGGCAGCTCCGGGCCTACCGGCCACCCAGCAGACGTCCCAGGCCGACAAGTTCGGGCGCCCAGTACAGACGCTAGGCGGCGCGGCCATCTGCAATAATTTTAACCATGGCTCCTGCAACTTCAGCCAATGCCGTCTGCTCCATGTCTGCCTTACGTGCCATAGAGCGCACCCCAGGACCCTATGCCTAGTCAAGCAACAAAAGAAGACCTGACTAGGCCGCATTAACATCCCCTGGCTGGAGCTCTACCTCACCTCCCACCCCACCCCCTCCCTCACCACCTTCCTCGTCCAAGGCTTCACAGAAGGGTTCCACACAGGCCTCATTTCACTACCCCACACAACGCACGAATGTAGAAACCTGCGCTCAGCCGCCACAGACGAGCAGGCCATAGACCAGCTCTTACAGACAGAGCTAGAGCGAGGCTTCATCATAGGCCCCTTCACCACACCCCCCTTCAGCACCTGGAGAGTCAGCCCTATTGGGCTTGTCAAGGGCAAGTTTTCAAATAAAACACGTTTAGTTTACGATCTGTCTGCGCCTCATTCTTCCCCCACCCCCAGCCTGAACTCCTTGATCCCCTCGGAGGAGTTCTCCCTAAAATACGCGTCTGTAGACATGGCAATCCAAGCCATAATTAAAACCGGCACGGGCACCTGGCTCTCCAAGGCCGACATCTCAGACGCCTTTAAACTCTTGCCTATCCACCCGTCCCTCTGGTGTTGGCATGGCATGAAATGGAGAGAGTCATACTACTTCGCCACCAAGCTGACGTTTGGCTCCAAGTCTAGTCCCTGGCTCTTCGACACCTTCGCACAGACTCTCACCTGGATTCTCGTGCACCAAGCCCATTGTCAACAAGTCATCCACTACTTGGATGACTTTTTGCTAATTGAACAACCCGACACGCCTCCAGGAGACCTCCAAAAGTTGAGACTCGTCTTCAAAAATCTCAACGTCCCCCTCGCAGAACACAAAGTAGAAGGCCCAGCACACTCCATTACCTTCCTCGGAGTTAATCTGGATACCACCTCCATGCAAGCCAGCCTCCCCCCCGACAAACTGACCCGCATCAGGGCAGTCCTCCATAGTTTCACCCAAACGCAGGGCTGCACCAGGAAGCAGCTGCAGTCCCTCCTGGGAATGCTAAACTTTGCAGTAAGGATCATCCCTCAGGGCCGATCCTTCGTGTCACGCCTTCTGGTCTTCCTTTCCCATGCACAGGACCCTGATCAGATTCTCAGGTTGGATACCGCAGCCTTAGCGGACCTCTCGATGTGGGAAGAATTTCTCACCAACTGGAACGGTATATCAATGTTTATACCGTCAGTGTCACCCCTTTCCCCACAAGTAGTGACCGACGCCGCAGCCTCCACAGGTTTTGCAGCTATTTTTGGCCACCACTGGTTCGCAGGACCGTGGCCGCCAGAAATACTAGCGATCCCGGGCTTCACCCAGACGTCCTCCTTGTTCGAGTTGTACCCAATCGTAGCAGCCGCCCAACTCTGGGGCCACAGCTGGGCTGGACAAACTGTTACCTTCACCACCGACAACCAGGCCACAGCCGACATTATTAACAAGGGCAGGTCCAGGTCTCTTGTTATAATGTCCTTCCTACGTCGGCTAGTGCAACTGTCCTTGCTACACCAATTCAATGTGCATTGTACCTTCCTCCCCGGCAAGTGTAATCTCGCCGCAGACGCCTTGTCCCGCTTTAATTATGCCTCTTTTTTTCAGCAGAAACCCGCAGCCGATCCATCTTCAGCCCCTATCCCTCCTTGGTCTCAACTGACCCTGGACTGACACAGCACCTACAGCGAGCTACCCAGCTGATCAACCAGTCTCTCTCCCGCAATACCCTCAAAGCCTATCACACGGCTTGGGACACCTTTACCAACTTCTTGACGCGCCACTCCGCTAACACCACCCCGAGTGTCAAGCACGTATTGGCCTTCATCTCCTACTGTCACACTTGCCAGTCCCTTTCGTACAACACCATCCGTCTCTACCTGGCTGGCGTCCAGCACTTTCTGGCCTTACACGATCCGGCGAAGCCTTCGCTGTTTACGTCCCACGCAGTCAAAGCTGCCCTACGCGCAGTCCGGAAGCAACAACCAGTTGTCAACGCCAAACGCCTGCCCATTACCAGCACCATATTTAGAGACCTGTCCGCCATCCTCGCCACATCCCCGTTCGGCCTCCTGCCTAGCTTGGTCATACAAGCGGCCATCTACCTAGCGTATTATGGTTTCCTCCGACCCAGCGAGTTTGCCTTCAACAGCCCTGCCGGCCAAGTCCTGCGCAGACGACACTTGGTCCGCCATCAAGACCGCTTCACGCTTCACCTCACTACCACCAAAACACAGCAATCAGGCCCCGGCTTAGACATCGCCATTTACAAGACAGGTAACGCCTGGTGCCCAGTATCCGTGTTGGACCGCCTACTCTTACTTTTGCCGGCCCAATCAGACTCCGCTCCTCTACTCCCTTTTCCGGACAAACCTCTGAACACCAGCCAGTTCATAAAACACGTGAGGATCCTCCTTCGGACTCTGCACCTCAATCCTACCCAGTATTCGGGCCACTCCTTTCGTATCGGAGCAGCCTCAACCGCCTCGCGACACGGGGTCCCCGACCATATCATTAAGAAGCTAGGCAGGTGGAAGTCTGCCTGCTTCGCTAGGTACATTCCTGACCCTCAGGCGGAGATGGCACAAGCCTTCGCCATACTTGCTCACTAATGATCTGTCTCAATAAAACTATAACCCTACCTGAATGTTTTGCCCCCTTATTCTGGCGTACCGTCCGTTAGGGCCAGCGCACACTTCAGGTCCATTGTATGTTGTGAGTCCTAGTCAGTCTGTGTCCATGTCCGTGTCGGCCGTAGGGCTCCGACCATAAGTAATAAGGCCGAGCAGCGGCCTGTGTTTATGGGAGGAGCCCGGGGAGCCTATATAATCTCCTCGCCTCCCTCCGGGCTCCGTCGGCTTCCTGTCTCAGCACGAGACTTCCGGCGCACTTCGCCCACCCCCCCATCCCATTTCACAGGAATTCCCAGGTTCATTCCTCTCCACAACATCTATCATTTAACAGGGTATGCCCCCTTATTCTGGCGTACCGTCCGTTAGGGCCAGCGCACACTTCAGGTCCATTGTATGTTGTGAGTCCTAGTCAGTCTGTGTCCATGTCCGTGTCGGCCGTAGGGCTCCGACCATAAATATATATATTTGATTTCTTCTTTTTTTTTGTAAAGGCCCCCCTGCTTCTCAATTTCAGGCGGCAGCACCCCCCCCCCCTAGGTTCTCTGCTTCAGGGGGCCCATGCCTTAAGCTGTGTAAGGGGCCCCAAAATTCCTGATGGCGGCCCTGCGCATACCTCCCAACACGCACGGATTCTGTGGGACTTTCCCGCACAGACAGCTTCTTCCTGCAGTCCCGCAAAAGGGTTAATTTTCCCGCACTGCAAGAGGAGGCAGCACAGAAGCAGGAGGAACCGGAGTGGTGTGTGGAGGACTGTGGCTGCTGAAGGGAAGAAAGCCGTCAGCCGGGCTAATGACAGTCTGTGGCCCCGGCTGTTGGCACAGGTGAGAGGCACTCCCCCCCTCAACAACTGCAAAATCCCCCCCCCCCGCTCAACTACTTTAATGCGCACCCCCCCCCGCTCAACAACTTTAATGTGCCCCCCGCTCAACAACTTCGATCCCCCCCCCCAATTCTCAGCTCCAGGGGGCCCCTTCAACACTCAAGCCCAGGGGCCCCCACCACCCTAAGTCCTGCCCTGGGGGCGCTGTATACACCGCTCCTACAGCGCCCCTGCCCATTGAAATCAATGGACAGCGCTGCCGAAGTGCTGGCAAAGTGCCGGAAAAGCGCCGCTGCAGGGGGTGATAGTCGGCTGATATCAGGACAGGATGACAGGAATGTGCTAATGAGACAATATCCGCCTATGACTATGCTTTCTGCTTTCTCCCAATCACAGGACATGTACTGAGCAGAGACAACATCGAGGAGATCATTAGATTGGCTGCTGAAGAGAATCTGCTGCTTTTTGCTGATGAGGTGATATTACTATTAACAGTATTATTATTATTATGTGTGCCCAGCAGGGATGATCAGAGTCCCTCATAATGTCACCTTATGCCTTGTACACACGGTCGGACTTTTGAATTTTAGACAGGTGCACTGCCGAAATTTATTTTTTCGTTTTATAAATTTTTTTGCTTTTTTCTGAAATTTGGAAATTCTGGAAATTCGAAAATTCGTAATTCCGAATTTGCGAATTTCTGAAAAAACAAAAAACGAATAAAACTAAAACGAAAAAAAAATATTTTTTTAGAATTTCTTGAATTTCCGAAAAAAGCAAAAAAATAAATAAAAAAACAATGAAATGAAAATTTGAGAATTCGGAAATTTCCCAGTTTTAAATTTTAGATTTTCAAATTTTGCAATTCTCGAATTTTTAAAATTTTCGAATTTTTAAAATTAAAAAACTTAAAATTTTCGAATTGTAACATGTTTGAATATCCGAATTTTAGAATATTCCAAAATAATTTTTGGATTTCCGAAATTTAGATTTTTTCAAATTTCCGAATTTTCAAAGAAAGCAAACAAAAACAATAAAATGAAAAAAACAAATTTTCGCAAATTCGGAAATTCTAAAAAATTTTGAATTTCGAAATTTCCCATTTTCGAATTTCGCATTTTAGATTTTCAAATTTTGCAATTTCAAATTTTCGAATCTCGAATTTTCGAATCTTCGAACTTTTGAACTTTCGACTTTTTAAATTTTTCTAATTTTTGAAATTCCCGAATTTCCAAAATCTGAATTTCAGAAATTCGGAAATACGAAAATACGTAAATTTGGAAATTCGAAATTTTGGAAATCCAAAAGTTCAGAAATTGAAAATTTTGAATATACAAAAATTCGGAAATTTGAAATTACGTAAATTCGAAATTAACGAATCTCTCAAAATTCGTTAAAAAAACATATTAGAAACTGAACAAATTGCACATGTCTTGTCGGAAGTCCGACGGAAAGATAGAGAACAGGTTCCAGGAGAGTCTCAGGCATTCCCGGGATAGTCTTTCAGGAGAGTCATGGAAAGTTCCTGGAGAGTTTTGAGGGATTCCAGTAGAGTCCTATGGATTCTTGGAGATTCCTGGGGGTTCCAGGAGAGTCTTGGGGATTCCCAGTAGAGTCTTGGGGGGTTCCACGAGACTCATGGGTATTCCCTGGTGAGCCCTGGAAAATTCTGCGAGAGCCTGCAGGTTCCAGGAGAGTTGTTGAGGAATCAGAGAAAGTTCCTGAGGAAGTTCTGGAGGTTCCAGGGGTTTCAAAAGAGTTTTGAGAGATTCCAGAAGAGTCTCGAGTTCTCCAGGAGAGCCCTGGAGGGGTCTAGAAAAGTCCCGGGGGTATCAAAAGAACAGGTTCTCTATCTAAGGTCCGTCAGACTTCCAAAGAAAATAGTCCGATGGAGGCTACACACGGCCGGACTTTCCAAGATATAAAGCTTGTCTGACTTTTTTTCTCGTAAAGTCCGGCTGTGTGTACGAGACATTCGTTTCTGACACATGGAGAAGCAATGATGAAACAAGAAGGGAGAGAGAGACATAAAATAAACCTGGCAGAGCATCTAACCTTTCCCTCACTCCATCAGAAACCAACCACTTCAAGTATCTGCTAGAAGAGACAGCTTGTGTTGAACTCCCCCTTCCCTCAATACTCTCATGCAAGTCCCATGACTCTTCTAGAATCCCCGGTGACACTCTTGAAACCCTCAGAACTTCCCTGTAATCCACATTTTTCTCTTGGAACCCCCCCCCCCCATGACTCTCCTAGAATCCCCTGGGACTCTCCAGAATCAGTCAGAACTTTACTGGACTTTCCCAGAATCTCAGGGTCTCTCCTGGAGACCACAGGACTTCCCTGGAGTTCCTCAGAACACTTTTGATACCACCGGGACACTTCTAGAACCCTCCAGGGCTCTCCTGGAGAACTTTAGACTATTCTGGAATTTCTTAAAACTCTTTTGAAACCCCTGGAACCTCCAGAACTTCCTTGGGAACTTTCTCTGAATTCTCAACAACTCTCCTGGAACCTGTAGACTCTCGCAGAATTTTCCAGGGCTCTCCAGGGAATACCCATGAGTGTCCTGGAACCCCCCAAGACTCTACTGGGAATCCCCAAGACTCTCCAGGAACTCCCATGAATCTCCAAGAATCCATCGGACTCTACTGGAATCCCTTAAAACTCTTCTGAAACTCTCCAGGACTCTCCCAGAAAATCTTCTGGAACCCTCCAGGACTCTCCTGAAACCCCCCAAGACTCTCCTGGAGCCCCCCAGGAATCTCCAAGAATCCCTAGGACTCCACTGGAATCCCTCAGAACTCTTCTAGAACTCTCCCAGACTCTCCAGGGAGTCTTCTGGAACCCTCCAGGGCTATCCTGGAGCCCCCCAAGACCCTCCAGGGAATCCCCAAGACTCTCCTGGAACCCCCCAGGAATCTCCAAGAATCCGTAGGACTCTACTGGAATCCCTCAGAACTCTTCTGAAACTCTCAAAGACTCTCCCAGAATATCTCATGGAACCCTCCAGGACTCTCCTGGAACCCCCCAAGACTATCCTGGAAATCCCTGAGACTCTACTGGAACCCCCCAGGAATCTCCAAGAATCCCTAGGGCCCTACTGGAATCCCTCAGAACTCTTCTGGAACTCTCCAGGACTCCTGCCAAAGTCCCAGAGAATCTCCTGAAACCTTCCAGGACTCTCCTAGAACCCCCCAAGACCCTCCAGGGAATCCCCAAGACTCTCCTGAAACCCCCAAGGAATCTCCAAGAATATCTAGGACACTACTGGAATCTCTCAGAACTCTTCTGGAACTCTCCAGGACTCCTGCCAAAGTCCCAGAGAATCTCATGGAACCTTCCAGGAGTCAGGACTCTCCTGGACCCCCCCCCCCCCAAGACTATCCTGGGAATCACTGAGACTCTCCTGGAACCCCCCAGGAATCTCCAAGGATCCCTAGGACTTTACTAGAATCCCTCAGAACTCTTCTATAACTCTCCAGGACTCTCCCAGTATCCCCAGGGAGTCTTCTGGAACCTTCCAGTACTCTCCTGGAACCCCCAAAACTCCCCTGGGAATCCCCAAGACTCTCCTGGAACCCCGGCTCAGGGATCTCCAAGAATCCATAGAACCCTACTGGAATCCCTCAGAACTCTTCTGGAACTCTCCAGGGCTCCTGACAAAGTCCCAGAGAATCTCCTGGAACCTTCCAGGACTATTCTGTGTAATGTAAGAAGTTTTGCCCTCACTAGGAATTTGGTTTGTGTGAGATGCTGACAAGGTTCCAGGTGAATCCCCTGAATTTGCAAACTTTTGGCCAAAACCTTTGCCGTTTTACCACCAGAAATTGGGGATAAAAAAAAAGAAATTTTCCTATAGATTTTAGAACCTGCCTCAGCTACTACCGCCGCTGGTCAAACTAGGTTTAGCACCGCTCAATAAAAAAGGAAGTGTCCTCGATAAAACAACCCCCCCCCCCCCCATAGACTTTGATGGGGTTTACAGCAAAGTTTACAAACTTTTAATTTTGACCAAGATTCATGAGACAAACCCAGACATTAGTCTTCATTGTAGTGTGTAGAGCATTGCGTTGCCCTCAGGAGATCTGCAGATCTTTGATCGTTCCTATCCATTTTTTGTGTTCCTGGCACCATATACACCATTAATCTGACCCTGTGACTGGTTCTCTTTGCTATGTTCAGTGGGAGTGTATGATGTCAGGTTGGAGGATTGTATTGTTCTCTCTCTCCTGCGTTTTCTCAGCCCACTCTCTCCTCTCCCCCAGGTATATCAGGAGAACGTCTTCGCCCCAGGATCTGTTTTTCATTCCCTAAAGAAAGTTCTGTTTGAAATGGGGCCGGAGTATTCCGATCGGGTTCAGCTGGTGTCCATCTACTCCATCTCCAAGGGGATCAGCGGAGAGTAAGTGTCACATATCTACGAGTCAGGATTTAAAAAAAAAAAAGCTTGTGTAGGACTACCCCAGAAGGAGCTGCTGGTTTGTTTTGGGTGGCATGTTACCTCATGGCTCCTCTGCCGTCTAGGGGTCATGGGCCTCCGCTCCATAGGGAAAGGGGGGCCAATTGACCCCCCCCCCCATGAAAATCGAGAAGGTGTTGAAGAATCTCGCGGCCGCGGGCTGTCTGAGCGGTACCGATCTATCCAGAAGGTGGCACTGCAGTATGATAGTGTGTATTCTATGGTACAAAGTAATAACAGGATGTACCGTCTGTATCCAAATATGTACTTGTATACTCCTTGTTCCTGTTCTATGATAAACGACATGTAATATATTTCTCCATTAAAGTAAAGCCGTTTTTTGTACCCAAGAAGCTTCCAAAGTATGATTTCAATACTCAGCTAATAGCACGATCAGCACGAAGCATGGATATTATATAGCGTGGTCAACATGTTAGCTGCTTCCCCAGGTCTCCTGTTTCAGGGTTGCTCCTTTCTCTTGCAGCTTCCTATGGAGCCACCCTTGCATGCAGGGGTTAGAGCTGTGTCTCCCTACACTGTGTGCACCAAAGAAAACACACACATATAATTTTAAATTGATTGTAAAATTGTGAATTGAGTCTTATTTCATTGTTTTATTATATCATCAAAATTATTAACATACATTAACAGTTGTTATTAGATGTTTACACGGTGTTGAAATAAATACATCTGAGATAAATGCTTATTCTTCCCTCCCCCGAGGTGCGGCCTCCGGTCTGGCTACATTGAGTTTGTTAACGTGGAGCAAGCCGTGTTTAGGCACTTCGATATCCTGAAATCTTTTGACATTCCCTCCATCATTGCTGTGCTGGCCCTGGAGGTTCTGGTGGACCCCCCACAGCCTGGAGACCCCTCGTATGAGACTTTCCAAGCGGTGAGTGTAGAACATGTAATGCCTGGGGGGGTGATATTTAGAAGTGGTCTCCAAACTGCAGCCCTGGGGCCGGATGCTTGCCTTTATTTGTCCCTTGAGGCATTATCCCTGCCACTGACAACAGCAATAGGACATCATTTCTGCCACTGACACCAACAATAGGACATAATTTCTGCCACTGACACCTACGATAGGGTATATTTCCTGCCTCTGACACCTACAATGGGGCACTATTCCACCTACACCAACAATGGAGCACTATTGCTTCCACTGAAACCAACAATGGAGCACTATTCCTTCCACTGACGCCAACAATGGGGCACTATTCCTTCCACTGACACCAACAATGGGGCACTATTCTTCCCACTGACACCAACTATTTCTCCCCCTAATGCCAAAGATTGGGCATCGTTTACTCCCACTGGCCCTAGTCCACCCCCCTAAGGTCTGACCGACAGTAAACTGGCCCTTTCTTTAAAAAGTTTGGAGACCTCTGATATATAGAATACTGTATTTAATATATAGGATATTCGGTGGCTTACAGCCTCAATATAGGGAATAGAGGAGACCTTGATCACACTACTGTGCCAAGGCAGAAGGCCCCTAATGGGCGGTGCTTGCCTTTGCTATCCGCCCCCGCCCTTCAGAATTGTCAAGTCTGCAAATGTGCATTTACTGTAGCTGAAAGGCAGCACTAATGGAACAAACTTCTATAATGGGACAAGTTTTGTTTTCCTGTCATGTGACTTACGAGGGCTGTGATCGGGATTTCTGGGCCAGATTCACGAATAATTGCGGCGGCGTAACGTATCGTGGATACGTTACACCGCCGCAAGTTTTCACCCCCCTCAAGCACTTGCGATGAAAACCTACGCCGGCGGCCTCCGGCGTAAGGCGGGCCAATTTAAATGGGCGTGTGCCATTTAAATTAGACGCGCTCCCGCGCCGGACCTACCGCGCATGCTCCATTTCCGAACTCCCGCCGTGCTTTGCGCGCCGTGACGTCATTTTTTCGAACGGCGACGCACGTAGCGTAATTCCTTATTCCCGGACGGCTTACGCAAACGACGTTGATTTTTAAATTTCGACGCAGGAACGACGGCCATACTTTAGACAGCAATACACTTGCTGACTAAAGTTTAGGCACCAAAAAAAAAGTGTAACTTTGCGACGGGAAACTAGACTAGTGGCGACGTAGCGAAAGCGAAAAACCGTCGTGGATCGCCGTAACTCCTAATTTGCATACCCGACGCTGGTTTACGACGCAAACTCCCCCCAGCGGCGGCCGCGGTATTGCATCCTAAGATCCGACAGTGTAAAACAATTACACCTGTCGGATCTTATGGCTATCTATGCGTAACTGGTTCTATGAATCAGTCGCATAGATAGAACAACAGATACGACGGTATATCAGGAGATACGCCGTCGTATCTGCTTTGTGAATCTGGCCCTCTGTTTTTATGTCAAAAATAGTTTCCACCCATTCTGACCATCTTGTTGAGCTGCTTCCGGCAATTGTTCATTTTGGGAAACAGAATCCAGAAAATTGGTCGTCTGACCGTCTCCCATCGGTGAGAATGGACACCACCCTAAATTAGGTGTAATCCATTATATTCTATAGGGGAGAGGTGGAGAACGGGCTCCAGGTGATGTCGTTGTTCATGGCCAATAGGATAAAATGTATCAAAACAAAATGTGACTATTTCATCAGTATTTATAAATGGGGGCGTGAAAGTAATGGGAAACGGGTAAAAGTCATGTGATCTGAAGGTGAGTGGGGGGGAGGAGCTACATATGAGACTACTTACCTCCCTCCTCTATCTTATTCTGCAGGAGGCACAGAATCGGCTAAGCTCTCAGCTGGAAAAGGCCCGACTGGCAGAGGAAATGCTAAACCGGGACCCAGGAATCCGCTGCAGCCCCATACAGGGGGCCCTCTACGCGTTTCCCTGTATCCAGATCCCGGAGAGAGCCATCAGCCTGGCACAGGTACCTGACAGTCATACAGATACACATACAGTGTGCTACTTAGCCAACAACCCCCCCCAAAAAATATCACCCCAGGGCAAATTTTAGTCCCAGCAGGGGAACCTGTCATTACCCAGTAAAGGGGTATTAAAGGTTCGATCTTTTTTTTTTTTAAACAAACATGTCACACTAACCTCCACTGTGCAGCTCGTTTTGCACAGAGTGGCCCCGATCCTCGTCTTCTAGGGTCCCTCGGCGGCTGTCTCGGCTCCTCCCCGCCTCAGATAACCCCCTCTGGGAAGCGATTTCCCAGGTGGGTTATCTTGCGGTCGCCCTCCCGAGTCCTGCATTTGCGTCCATAGACACGGATGCCGGACTCGGCAGCGCACCCCTGGCGCCTGCATCATTGGATTTGATTGACAGCAATGGGAGCCAATGGCTGCGAAGCCCTGGGCCGAGTAGAGCCGAGTAGCCAGAGCGTTCTCCAAGCGGGACTTTCGAGGGCTCAGGTAAGTAAACCGGGGGGGGGGGGGTGGGGGACCAGTAATCATCAGATGTTTTTTCGGTTTACAACCCCTTTAACCACTTTAATACTAGCCCATAGTCATTTGACGCCCACAGATGGAATCTCCCATCCTGGGTGGACATCATATGACGTCCTGGGCAGGGCCGATCCTAGGGTCACAGACGCCTGGGTGCAGAAATGTTTCTGGCGCCCCCATATGGGCGTGGTCGTCTTACCAACTCCTCCCCTTTACAAATGTTTCTATGGCAACGACTGAAACACAGAGATGCTCCCCTAACACGGACAAAGAGAACACGTTAGGCACGGACCGCCCCCCAGCGATGTCACTGCATGGCTGGTCTCTCTCCACACAGAGACAGCCGCTGCTTCACTCTCCACCTCTGACAGAAGAAGGGAGGGGGGATGGGCTTTAGCAGGAAACACAGTGGCGGCGGCGGTGGCCGGCGGAGAGAGCTGCCTCTGGACACGGACAAGGAGAGGAGAAGAAGGAGAGCACTCACCAGATGGTCACCAGTCATCTCTATGACCGTCGGAGGCCTGGGCGCGATGTGATGACGTCACGCCCGGGTACCCGTAAGTAAACAAAGCCGCGATTGCGGCTAGTAAGCAATACCAAGCATGAGATCGGTGAAATTTTTTTTCACGATCTCATGATTTCCAGCCTGGAGGAGAGATGCGGGGTCTTATTGACCCCGCATCTCTCCATAAAGAGGACCTGTCACACACATTTCCTATTACAAGGGATGTTTACATTCCTTGTAATAGGAATAAAAGTGATAAAAAAAAAAGTAAAAAAAAATTTAAAAAGATAATAAAAAAATTAAAACGCCCCTGTCCCCGGTAGCTCGCGCGCAGAAGCGAACGCATGCGTAAGTCCCGCCCACATATGTAAACACCGTTTAAACCACATATGTGAGGTATCGCGGCGTGAGTTAGAGTGCCAACAACAATTCTCGCACTAGATCTCCTCTGTAAATCTAAACTGGTAACCTGTAAAAAAATTAAAAGCGTTGTCTATGGAGAACGAAGTTTGGCGCCATTCCATGAGTGTACGCAATATTAAAGCGTAACAGGTATCTATTTACTCGGTGTAACATAATCTTTCATATTTTACAAAAAAATTGGGCTAACTTTACTGTTTTGCTACTTCTTTAATTCATGAAACCATTGAAAAAATAAAAATAAAATGTATTTGGCTAGCCGCCTTTTTCCACCTGAAAATTTGGGCTCTCTGAATGACCTGGCGGGTCCATCGCACGGTCAGGGAGGTACGAGTAACGGCTGTGTTCATTCTCAGGAACAGGGACAGGCGCCCGATGTATTCTTCTGCCACCTTCTCCTGGAGGAGACCGGCATCTTGGTGGACGGGACCAGCTTTGGCCAAGAGAAAGGGACTTCCCACTTTAGGTGAGTGTTTACTTCCTAGAAATATATATATATATTAGTGGAGGTGTCCCCAGATGTTGGATGACAGTCCGCCTATGTGTTCTTTTGTTCAGGTCTTGTGACAGTCCAATATTATGTCTATAGTACAGTGTACAACATCCGGGAACGGATGCTATCAGGGTACCCGACATTGGGTCAGGATGATAGGGGGCCAAATTGTATTGTATACTGTATGTGACAACCCCCCCCCCCTTCCCTTCCTTCCAGGGTAAATTAGGCTGGTGATGGGGGCATCACTGTGTTCCATTTATGACAGAGTATTACTGTGTGTTCTATATGTAAGATTTCACCCTCCCAGGGCAATAGAGACTGGTGATGGGAGGTGTCATTGTGTAACAGAGTCCATTCCAGGACTGTGCTACAAAGGCTCCCTGCTCCTTCCTTGGGTAATATAGATTGGGGATGGGCGTGTTCTGTATCTGACAAAGGCTCCCCCTCATTTGTTGGGGCACAATATAGGTTGGGGATGGGGGTGTTCTTTATGTGACAAAGCCCCCACCCCTCATTTGAGGGGTAATATAGGCTGGGGATGGCAGTGTTCAATATGTGATAAGCCCCCCGTCATTTGTGGGGTAATACAGGCTGGGGATGGGGGTGTTCTGTATGTGACAAAGGCTCCCCCTTATTTGTTGGGGGATAATATAGGTTGGGGATGGGGGTGTTCTTTATGTGACAAAGCCCCCACCCCTCATTTGTGGGGTAATATAGGCTGGGATGGGGGTGTTCTGTATGTGACAAAAGCCTCCCCCCTCATTTGTGGGGTAATATAGGCTGGGGATAAGGGTGTTCTGTATGTGACAAAGGCTCCCCCTCATTTGTTGGGGGACAATATAGGTTGGGGATTGGGGTGTTCTTTATGTGACAAAGCCCCCACCCCTCATTTGTGGGGTAATATAGGATGGGGATGTTCTTTATGTGACAAAGCCCCCCGTCATTTGTGGGGTAATATAGGCTGGGGATGGGGGTGTTCTGTATGTGACAAAGGCTTCCCCCTTCTTCCATGGGTACTATAGGCTGGGGATGGGGGTGTTCTGTATGTGACAAAGGCTCCCTCCTCCGTCCAGGGGTAATATAGGTTGGGGATGGGGGTGTTCTGTATGTGACAAAGGCTCCCCCTCATTTGTTGTGGGATAATATAGGTTGGGGATGGGGGTGTTCTTTATGTGACAAAGCCCCCACCCCTCATTTGTGGGGTAATATAGGCTGGGGATGGGGGTGTTCAATATGTGACAAAGCCCCCCGTCATTTGTGGGGTAATACAGGCTTGGGATGTGGGTGTTCTGTATGTGACAAAGGCTTCCCCCTTCTTCCATGGGTACTATAGGCTGGGGATGGGGGTGTTCTGTATGTGACAAAGGCTCCCCCTCATTTGTCGGGTAATATAGGCTAAGGATGGGGGTGTTCTGTATGTGACAAAGGCTCCCCCTCATTTGTTGGGGAATAATATAGGTTGGGGATGGGGGTGTTCTTTATGTGACAAAGGCTCCCCCTCATTTGTTGGGGGATAATATAGGTTGGGGATGGGGGTATTCTTTATGTGACAAAGGCTCCCCCCTCATTTGTGGGGTAATATAGGCTGGGGATGGAGATGTTCTGTATGTAATCAAGGCTCCCCCTCATTTGTCGGGTAATATAGGCTGGGGATGGGGGTGTTCTTTATGTGACAAAGCCCCCCGTCATTTGTGGGGTAATACAGGCTGGGGATGGGGGTGTTCTGTATGTGACAAAGCCCCCCCCTCATTTGTGGGGTAATATAGGCTGGGGATGGGGGTGTTCTGTATGTGACAAAGCCCCCCCCTCATTTGTGGGGTAATATAGGCTGGGGATGGGGGTGTTCTGTATGTGACAAAGCCCCCCCCCTCATTTGTGGGGTAATATAGGCTGGGAGTGGGGGTGTTCTATATGTGACAAAGGCTCCCCCCCCCTCATTTGTGGGGTAATATAGGCTGGGAATGGGGGTGTTCTGTATGTGACAAAGGCCTCCCCCTCATTTGTTGGGGGACAATATAGGTTGGGGATGGGGGTGTTCTATATGTGACAAAACCCCCCCCCTCATTTGTGGGGTAATATAGGCTGGGGATGGGGGTGTTCTGTATGTGACCAAGGCTCCCCCCTCATTTGTCTGGTAATATAGGCTGTGGATGGGGGTGTTCTATATGTGACAAAGCCCCCCGTCATTTGTGGGGTAATATAGGCTGGGGATGGGGTGTTCTATATGTGACAAAGGCTTCCCCCTTCTTCCATGGGTCCTATAGGCTTGGGATGTGGGTGTTCTGTATGTGACAGAGGCCCCCCCTCACTTCTGGGGTACTATAGGAATGGGAAAGGGGTGTTCTGTATGTGACAGGGGCCCCCTCCCTCCTGGGGTAATGTAGGCTGGGGATGGGAGTTGTTCTAAATGTAACAAAGGTTTCCCCTTCATTCCTGGGGTAAAATGGCCCCGGGGTGGGGGTGTTCTATATGGGACAAAGGCTCCAACCTCCTTCCTGGGGCCAGATATGTTCAGAGTGGGGGGTGTTCTATACAGTGATGAAAATAAGTATTTGAACACCCTGCTATTTTGCAAGTTCTCCCACTTGGAAATCATGGAGGGGTCTGAAACTGTTATTGTAGGTGCATGTCCACTGTGAGAGACATAATCAAAAAAAAAATTCCAGAAATCACAATGTATGATTTTTTTAACTCGTTATTTGTATGATACAGCTGCAAATAAGTATTTGAACACCTGAGAAAATCAATGTTAATATTTGGTACAGTAGCCTTTGTTTGCAATTACAGAGGTCAAACGTTTCTTGTAGTTTTTCACCAGGTTTGCACACACTGGAGGAGGGATTTTGGCCCACTCCTCCACACAGATCTTCTCTAGATCAGTCATGTTTCTGGGCTGTCGCTGAGAAACACGGAGTTTGAGCTCCCTCCAAAGATTCTCTATTGGGTTTAGGTCTGGAGACTGGCTAGGCCACGCCAGAACCTTGATATGCTTCTTACAGAGCCACTCCTTGGTTATCCTGGCTGTGTGCTTCGGGTCATTGTCATGTTGGAAGACCCAGCCTCGACCCATCTTCAAAGCTCTAACCAGGGCCGGACTGGCCTACCGGGATAGCGGGAAAATTCCCGGTAGGCCGCCTGCTGACAGTCAAATTAACCAGCTGTGCCTGTGGCTGTGGGCCGCGGCGGCCATCGCGGCCGCACTTTCCAATTATACGCATGCCTGCCCTATGCTGCCTTCACTCCAGTCCAGTGTCATGTCTATTACATTATGTTAATAAAGAGCAGCGGCGGGCCGGTCGCCGGCGGGTTGCGGCCGCCATGCTCGCCGCTGCACTTTCCTTCCCGCGCTGTGTGAAGTGTGCACACTGGACTGGAGCGATCATGTGTTTGAGGGAGGGGAGGAGCCGAGCAGGAGAACCGAACGTCCCATCGTCCCGTGCGGCGCCAGCACCGCCCACTATGTTTCTCCTGCAGAGCCACGTGTGAAGGCAGAGCCGCAGAGGAGAAGAAGTGTATGGCGCCGGCCACCCTTGGAGCAGAAGGAAGAAAAGGTAGGTGGGGGGGGTTTGACTATGCAATTGTGAGAGAGATTATACAGTCCAGATTGCAATTTGCAGGGGCAGCAAAGGTGACACAGAGAGAGGGGGTTGCATGGTGCACCCCCCTTTCTCTGTCACCTTTTCTGCCCCTGCAAATTGTAATCTGGACTGTATTGTCTCTCTCTCTCTGCCCAGTCCCTGTCACCCAGCTCTCTGTCACCTAGGTCCCTGTCACCCAGCTCTCTCTCTACCCAGTCCCTGTCACCCAGTCCCTGTCACCTAGGTCCCTGTCACCCAGCTCTCTCTCTACCCAGTCCCTGTCACCCAGTCCCTGTCACCTAGGTCCCTGTCACCCAGCTCTCTCTCTACCCAGTCCCTGTCACCCAGTCCCTGTCACCTAGGTCCCTGTCACCCAGCTCTCTGTCACCCAGGTCCCTGTCACCCAGCTCTCTGTCACCTAGGTCCCTGTCACCCAGCTCTCTGTCACCCAGGTCCCTGTCACCCAGCTCTCTGTCACCCAGTCCCTGTCACCCAGCTCTCTGTCACCTAGGTCCCTGTCACCCAGTCCCTGTCACCCAGTCCCTGTCACCCAGCTCTCTGTCACCCAGGTCCCTGTCACCCAGCTCTCTGTCACCTAGGTCCCTGTCACCCAGTCCCTGTCACCCAGCTCTCTGTCACCTAGGTCCCTGTCACCCAGGTCCCTGTCACACAGCTCTCTGTCACCTAGGTCCCTGTCACCCAGTCCCTGTCACCCAGGTCCCTGTCACCCAGCTCTCTGTCACCTAGGTCCCTGTCACCCAGGTCCCTGTCACACAGCTCTCTGTCACCTAGGTCCCTGTCACCCAGTCCCTGTCACCCAGGTCCCTGTCACCCAGCTCTCTGTCACCCAGTCCCTGTCACCCAGCTCTCTGTCACCCAGTCCCTGTCACCCAGCTCTCTGTCACCCAGGTCCCTGTCACCCAGCTCTCTGTCACCCAGGTCCCTGTCACCCAGCTCTCTGTCACCCAGTCCCTGTCACCCAGTCCTTGTCACCCAGCTCTCTGTCACCCAGTCCCTGTCACCCAGTCCTTGTCACCCAGCTCTGTAATGTACCCAGCTCTCTGTCACCCAGGTCCCTGTCACCCAGCTCTCTGTCACCCAGCTCTCTGTCACCCAGTCCTTGTCACCCAGCTCTCTGTCACCCAGTCCCTGTCACCCAGCTCTCTGTCACCCAGGTCCTTGTCACCCAGCTCTCTGTCACCCAGTCCTTGTCACCCAGCTCTCTGTCACCAAGTCCTTGTCACCCAGCTCTCTGTCACCCAGCTCTCTGTCACCCAGTCCCTGTCACCCAGCTCTCTGTCACCCAGTCCTGGTCACCCAGCTCTCTGTCACCCAGCTCTCTGTCACCCAGCTCTCTGTCACCCAGCTCTCTGTCACCCAGTCCCTGTCACCCAGCTCCCTGTCACCCAGCTCTCTGTCACCCAGCTCTCTGTCACCCAGTCCCTGTCACCCAGCTCTCTGTCACCCAGTCCCTGTCACCCAGCTCTCTGTCACCCAGTCCCTGTCACCCAGCTCTCTGTCACCCAGTCCCTGTCACCCAGCTCTCTGTCACCCAGTCCCTGTCACCCAGCTCCCTGTCACCCAGTCCCTGTCACCCAGCTCTCTGTCACCCAGGTCCCTGTCACCCAGCTCTCTGTCACCTAGGTCCCTGTCACCCAGTCCCTGTCACCCAGCTCTCTGTCACCCAGGTCCCTGTCACCCAGCTCTCTGTTTCCCAGTCTCTGTCACCCAGCTCTCTGTCACCCAGTCCTTGTCACCCAGCTCTCTGTCACCCAGTCCCTGTCACCCAGCTCTCTGTCACCCAGCTCTCTGTCACCCAGCTCTCTGTCACCCAGCTCTCTGTCACCCAGTCCCTGTCACCCAGCTCTCTGTCACCCAGGTCCCTGTCACCCAGCTCTCTGTCACCCAGGTCCCTGTCACCCAGCTCTCTGTCACCCAGTCCCTGTCACCCAGTCCTTGTCACCCAGCTCTCTGTCACCCAGCTCCCTGTCACCCAGCTCTCTGTCACCCAGCTCTCTGTCACCCAGCTCTCTGTCACCCAGGTCCCTGTCACCCAGCTCTCTGTCACCCAGGTCCCTGTCACCCAGCTCTCTGTCACCCAGCTCTCTGTCACCCAGTCCCTGTCACCCAGCTCTCTGTCACCCAGTCCCTGTCACCGAGCTCTCTGTCACCTAGGTCCCTGTCACCCAGTCCCTGTCACCCAGCTCTCTGTCACCCAGGTCCCTGTCACCCAGCTCTCTGTCACCTAGGTCCCTGTCACCCAGTCCCTGTCACCCAGCTCTCTGTCACCTAGGTCCCTGTCACCCAGTCCCTGTCACCCAGCTCTCTGTCACCCAGGTCCCTGTCACCCAGCTCTCTGTCACCTAGCTCTCTGTCACCCAGTCCCTGTCACCCAGCTCTCTGTCACCTAGGTCCCTGTCACCCAGCTCTCTCTCTACCCAGTCCCTGTCACCCAGTCCCTGTCACCTAGGTCCCTGTCACCCAGCTCTCTCTCTACCCAGTCCCTGTCACCCAGCTCTCTGTCACCTAGGTCCCTGTCACCCAGCTCTCTCTCTACCCAGTCCCTGTCACCCAGTCCCTGTCACCTAGGTCCCTGTCACCCAGCTCTCTCTCTACCCAGTCCCTGTCACCCAGTCCCTGTCACCTAGGTCCCTGTCACCCAGCTCTCTCTCTACCCAGTCCCTGTCACCCAGTCCCTGTCACCTAGGTCCCTGTCACCCAGCTCTCTCTCTACCCAGTCCCTGTCACCCAGTCCCTGTCACCTAGGTCCCTGTCACCCAGCTCTCTGTCACCCAGGTCCCTGTCACCCAGCTCTCTGTCACCTAGGTCCCTGTCACCCAGTCCCTGTCACCCAGCTCTCTGTCACCCAGGTCCCTGTCACCCAGCTCTCTGTCACCCAGTCCCTGTCACCCAGCTCTCTGTCACCTAGGTCCCTGTCACCCAGTCCCTGTCACCCAGTCCCTGTCACCCAGCTCTCTGTCACCCAGGTCCCTGTCACCCAGCTCTCTGTCACCTAGGTCCCTGTCACCCAGTCCCTGTCACCCAGCTCTCTGTCACCTAGGTCCCTGTCACCCAGGTCCCTGTCACACAGCTCTCTGTCACTCAGGTCCCTGTCACCCAGCTCTCTGTCACCCAGGTCCCTGTCACCCAGCTCTAAGTCACCCAGTCCCTGTCACCCAGTCCTTGTCACCCAGCTCTCTGTCACCCAGCTCTCTGTCACCCAGTCCCTGTCACCCAGCTCTCTGTCACCCAGGTCCCTGTCACCCAGCTCTCTGTCACCCAGCTCTCTGTCACCTAGGTCCCTGTCACCCAGGTCCCTGTCACACAGCTCTCTGTCACTCAGGTCCCTGTCACCCAGCTCTCTGTCACCCAGGTCCCTGTCACCCAGCTCTAAGTCACCCAGTCCCTGTCACCCAGTCCTTGTCACCCAGCTCTCTGTCACCCAGCTCTCTGTCACCCAGTCCCTGTCACCCAGCTCTCTGTCACCCAGGTCCCTGTCACCCAGCTCTCTGTCACCCAGCTCTCTGTCACCTAGGTCCCTGTCACCCAGGTCCCTGTCACACAGCTCTCTGTCACTCAGGTCCCTGTCACCCAGCTCTCTGTCACCCAGGTCCCTGTCACCCAGCTCTAAGTCACCCAGTCCCTGTCACCCAGTCCTTGTCACCCAGCTCTCTGTCACCCAGCTCTCTGTCACCCAGTCCCTTTCACCCAGCTCTCTGTCACCCAGGTCCCTGTCACCCAGCTCTCTGTCACCCAGTCTCTGTCACCCAGCTCTCTGTCACCCAGTCCCTGTCACCCAGCTCTCTGTCACCCAGTCCCTGTCACCCAGCTCTCTGTCACCCAGTCCTTGTCACCCAGCTCTCTGTCACCCAGGTCCCTGTCACCCAGCTCTCTGTCACCCAGTCTCTGTCACCCAGCTCTCTGTCACCCAGGTCCCTGTCACCCAGCTCTCTGTCACCCAGCTCTCTGTCACCCAGGTCCCTGTCACCCAGCTCTCTGTCACCCAGGTCCCTGTCACCCAGCTCTCTGTCACCCAGGTCCCTGTCACCCAGCTCTCTGTCACCCAGTCCCTGTCACCCAGGTCCCTGTCACCCAGCTCTCTGTCACCCAGTCCCTGTCACCCAGCTCTCTGTCACCCAGGTCCCTGTCACCCAGCTCTCTGTCACCCAGGTCCCTGTCACCCAGCTCTCTGTCACCCAGGTCCCTGTCACCCAGCTCTCTGTCACCCAGTCCCTGTCACCCAGTCCTTGTCACCCAGCTCTCTGTCACCCAGTCCCTGTCACCCAGTCCTTGTCACCCAGCTCTGTAATGTACCCAGCTCTCTGTCACCCAGCTCTCTGTCACCCAGTCCTTGTCACCCAGCTCTCTGTCACCCAGTCCCTGTCACCCAGCTCTCTGTCACCCAGGTCCTTGTCACCCAGCTCTCTGTCACCCAGTCCTTGTCACCCAGCTCTCTGTCACCAAGTCCTTGTCACCCAGCTCTCTGTCACCCAGCTCTCTGTCACCTAGCTCTCTCTCTACCCAGTCCCTGTCACCCAGCTCTCTGTCACCTAGCTCTCTCTCTACCCAGCCCCTGTCACCCAGCTCTCTGTCACCCAGCTCTCTGTCACCCAGGTCCCTGTCACCCAGTCCCTGTCACCCAGCTCTCTGTCACCCAGTCCCTGTCACCCAGCTCTCTGTCACCTAGCTCTCTGTCACCCAGTCCCTGTCACCCAGCTCTCTGTCACCCAGCTCTCTGTCACCCAGGTCCCTGTCACCCAGCTCCTGTCACCCAGTCCTTGTCACCCAGCTCTCTGTCACCCAGCTCTCTGTCACCCAGGTCTCTGTCACCCAGCTCTCTGTCACCCAGTCCCTGTCACCCAGGTCCCTGTCACCCAGCTCTCTGTCACCCAGTCCTTGTCACCCAGCTCTCTGTCACCTAGCTCTCTCTCTACCCAGTCCCTGTCACCCAGCTCTCTGTCACCTAGCTCTCTCTCTACCCAGTCCCTGTCACCCAGCTCTCTGTCACCCAGTCCCTGTCACCCAGCTCTCTGTCACCCAGGTCCCTGTCACCCAGTCCCTGTCACCCAGCTCTCTGTCACCCAGCTCTCTGTCACCCAGTCCCTGTCACCCAGCTCTCTGTCACCCAGTCCTTGTCACCCAGTCCCTGTCACCCAGCTCTCTGTCACCCAGCTCTCTGTCACCCAGTCCCTGTCACCCAGTCTCTGTCACCCAGCTCTCTGTCACCCAGTCTCTGTCACCCAGCTCTCTGTCACCCAGCTCTCTGTCACCCAGCTCTCTGTCACCCAGTCCCTGTCACCCAGTCCCTGTCACCCAGCTCTCTGTCACCTAGTCCCTGTCACCCAGTCCCTGTCACCCAGCTTTCTGTCACCCAGCTTTCTGTCACCCAGCTCTCTGTCACCCAGCTGTGTCACCCAGCTCTCTGTCACCCAGCTCTGTCACCCAGCTCTCTGTCACCCAGTCCCTGTCACCCAGCTCTCTGTCACCCAGCTCTCTGTCACCCAGCTCTCTGTCACCCAGTCCCTGTCACCCAGCTCTCTGTCACCCAGTCTCCTGTCACCCAGCTCTCTGTCACCCAACTCTCTGTCACCCAACTCTCTGTCACCCAACTCTCTGTCACCCAGCTCTCTGTCACCCAGTCTCCTGTCACCCAGTCTCCTGTCACCCAGTCTCCTGTCACCCAGCTCTCTGTCACCCAGCTCTCTGTCACCCAGTCTCCTGTCACCCAGCTCTCTGTCACCCAGTCTCCTGTCACCCAGCTCTCTGTCACCCAGTCTCCTGTCACCCAGTCTCCTGTCACCCAACTCTCTGTCACCCAGCTTTCTGTCACCCAGTCTCCTGTCACCCAGCTCTCTGTCACCCAGTCTCCTGTCACCCAGCTCTCTGTCACCCAGTCTCCTGTCACCCAGCTCTCTGTCACCCAGTCTCCTGTCACCCAGCTCTCTGTCACCCAGTCTCCTGTCACCCAGCTCTCTGTCACCCAGTCTCCTGTCACCCAGCTCTCTGTCACCCAGTCTCCTGTCACCCAGTCTCCTGTCACCCAGTCTCCTGTCACCCAGCTCTCTGTCACCCAGCTCTCTGTCACCTAGCTCTCTGTCACCCAGTCTCCTGTCACCCAGCTCTCTGTCACCCAGTCTCCTGTCACCCAGTCTCCTGTCACCCAGCTCTCTGTCACCCAGTCTCCTGTCACCCAGCTCTCTGTCACCCAGTCTCCTGTCACCCAGCTCTCTGTCACCCAGCTCTGTCACCCAGTCTCCTGTCACCCAGTCTCCTGTCACCCAGTCTCCTGTCACCCAGTCTCCTGTCACTCAGCTCTCTGTCACTCAGCTCTCTGTCACTCAGCTCTCTGTCACCCAGCTCTCTGTCACCCAGCCTCCTGTCACCCAGCTCTCTGTCACCCAGTCTCCTGTCACCCAGTCTCCTGTCACCCAGTCTCCTGACACCCAGCTCTCTGTCACCCAGCCCTTTGTTACCCTGCTCTCTGTCACCCAGCTCTCTGTCACCCAGTCTCCTGTCACCCAGTCTCCTGTCATCCAGCTCTCTGTCACCCAGTCTCCTGTCACCCAGCTCTCTGTCACCCAGTCTCCTGTCACCCAGCTCTCTGTCACCCAGCTCTCTGTCACCCAGCTCTCTGTCACCCAGTCTCCTGTCACCCAGTCTCCTGTCACCCAGCTCTCTGTCACCCAGTCTCCTGTCACCCAGCTCTCTGTCACCCAGCTCTCTGTCACCCAGTCTCCTGTCACCCAGTCTCCTGACACCCAGCTCTGTCACCCAGCTCTCTGTCACCCAGTCTCCTGTCACCCAGTCTCCTGTCACCCAGCTCTCTGTCACCCAGCTCTCTGTCACCCAGTCTCCTGTCACCCAGTCTCCTGTCACCCAGTCTCCTGTCACCCAGCTCTCTGTCACCCAGCTCTCTGTCACCCAGCTCTCTGTCACCCAGTCTCCTGTCACCCAGCTCTCTGTCACCCAGTCTCCTGTCACCCAGTCTCCTCTCACCCAGTCTCCTGTCACCCAGTCTCCTGTCACCCAGCTCTCTGTCACCCAGTCTCCCAGTCCTCTGTAACCCAGTCCCCTTGCTGTCGCCCAGTCCCCTTGCTGTCGCCCAGTCCCCTTGCTGTCGCCCAGTCCCCTTGCTGTCGCCCAGTCCCCTTGCTGTCAGCCAGTCCCCCCGCTGTCGCCCAGTCCCCCTGCTGTCACCCAGTCCAAGTGGCAAGTGACACACTAAATCTGGTGGCAGGGGACGGATGGCAAGTGACATTTCCGAGTGTCTCCGATGCTCTCCGGCGCCCCCCACCTCTGGCAACATGCGGTATTGCATGCAATTGAAGTCAATGCGGAACAAATTATTTTCGTTTCCATTAACTTCAATGGGGAAACTCACTTTGATATGTGAGCACTTTGGATTACGAGCATTCTCCTGGAACGGATTATGCTCGTAATCTGAGGTTCCACTGTGTAATAAATATATATATATATATATAATCTCCCTAGCCCTATGTGCTTTCATATCTGTCTTATCTTTATATAATACGCTCTTTAAATGTTTCTTTAAAATGTATGGTTTTCTCTTATATGAACAAGAAAATAATGACGTTATGATGTTGGGCTGGTATAATAATGCTATGGGGCTGGTATGAAATGTTTTCCAGGGCTGGTTTTTACTCCCAGTCCGGCCCTGGCTCTAACTGAGGGAAGGAGGTTGTTGCCCAAAATCTCGCAATACATGGCCCCGGTCATCCTCTCCTTAATACAGTGCAGTCGCCCTGTCCCATGTGCAGAAAAACACCCCCAAAGCATGATGCTACCACCCCCATGCTTCACAGTAGGGGTGGTGTTCTTGGGATGGTACTCATCATTCTTCTTCCTGCAAACACGGTTAGTGGAATTATGACCAAAAAGTTCTATTTTGGTCTCATCTGACCACATGACTTTCTCCCATGACTCCTCTGGATCATCCAAATGGTCATTGGCAAACTTAAGACGGGCCTTGACATGTGCTGGTTTAAGCAGGGGAACCTTCCGTGCCATGCATGATTTCAAACCATGACGTCTTAGTGTATTACCAACAGTAACCTTAGAAACGGTGGTCCCAGCTCTTTTCAGGTCATTGACCAGCTCCTCCCGTGTAATCCTGGGCTGATTTCTCACCTTTCTTAGGATCATTGAGACCCCACGAGGTGAGATTTTGCATGGAGCCCCAGTCCGAGGGAGATTGACAGTCATGTTTAGATTCTTCCATTTTCTAATGATTGCTCCAACAGTGGACCTTTTTTCACCAAGCTGCTTGGCAATTTCCCTGTAGCCCTTTCCAGCCTTGTGGAGGTGTACAATTTTGTCTCTAGTGTCTTTGGACAGCTCTTTGGTCTTGGCCATGTTAGTAGTTGGATTCTTACTGATTGTATGGGGTGGACAGGTGTCTTTATGCAGCTAATGACCTCAAACAGGTGCATCTAATTTAGGATAATAAATGGAGTGGAGGTGGACATTTTAAAGGCAGACTAACAGGTCTTTGAGGGTCAGAATTCTAGCTGATAGACAGGTGTTCAAATACTTATTTGCAGCTGTATCATACAAATAAATAGTTAAAAAATCATAAATTGTGATTTCTGGAATTTTTTTTTTTGATTATGTCTCTCACAGTGGACATGCACCTACGATGACAATTTCAGACCCCTCCATGATTTCCAAGTGGGAGAACTTGCAAAATAGCAGGGTGTTCAAATACTTTTTTTCCTCACTGTACGTGACCAAGGCTCCCCCCTCCTTCCTGGGGTAATATAGACCAGGGATAGAGGTGTTCTGTATGTGACAGAAGCCCCCCTCACTCCCAGGATTACATCTTTTGGGAGCCCCCCCCCCCTCCCCATGATAGTCTGGGGGTGTCCTAGGATAAATGTAAGCCTCGTACACACGGTACGATTGTTGGCCAACCATGCGTCTGATTTTTGTCTTAAGGGCGTGTGCCAGGATCTTGTCTTGCATACTAGCGTTACACAATTGTCATGCCACAAACACTAACGTTGGGCCCCTTCTGCTAATTTCGTGTTTGAGCATTGATTCCGAGCATGCGTGTTCATATTTCTGACTTTTGTGTGACGGATTTGTGTACTGACCATTACGAAAATCAGACGTGGAGCAATTGTCTGACGAAAATTTACCAGCTTGTCATCCAACATTTGTTGGCCGAAAATTGGAAAACAATTGTCTAAAGGAAAGAATTTGGGACAACAGTCTGTCAACGGAAAAATCCCCATTCCAGAAATCGAACCATGTGTATGAGGTTTTAGTGAAATATATGATCATTCGGTGACGTTCATCTCATGTTTGTTGTGTGTTTCAGGATCTCTCTGCTCCACCCTCTGGAGGAACTAAAATCCATCCTGGAAAAGATCGTAGAATTCCACAAAAAATTTCACCGGGAATATTCCTGAGCCGATCTTCCTGAATCCTCATCACATAGAAAGTCCCAGTATTAATAGTCATGTAGCTGGATTCAGATACAATAGTGTATCTATCGGCGGGCGTAACGTACCTCAGATAAGTTACGCCGCCGTAAATTAGGGCGCAAGGGGCCATATTCTCATAGAAGTTACGATGGAGTATCTCAGGATACTCCATCGTATCTCCCTTTTTTGGCCTGTGTATCTATGCGACTGATTCTTAGAATCTATAAGTCACTTACACTGGCGGATCTTAAATGCAATGACGCCGGCCGCCGCTAGATGGCATTTACGTGAAGGACTCATTTGCGTATGCAAATGATCCTTCTACGCCAATTCCCGAACGAGTTCGCGTCGCGTAACCGTCGCTAACGTCGTTTGCGTAAGCGGAAATATATGAGGAGTAAGTTTCCGCAAGTCCCACGTAGGCCATGTTACGGATGGCGTCGGGTCCGCGTCGTGTTTTTTCGTCGGGTACGTCGTTTTACTAAGTCGTTCTTGAATACGACTTTACGTCAATGACGCACACGTCGGCGTCATTGACGTTTTCCGCCGAGAACTGGAGCATGCGCACTGGGCTTTTTGAAGCCCGGCGCATGCGCAAATCATTAGAATCGGGGGCGCGCTTAATTTGAATACAAGCCGCCCCCTTGGAGATCCGCCAGGCTACGCCGGGGCATTTACACTCCGCCGTCCAAACTGACGGAGCAAGTGTTTGGGGAATACAACACTTGCTCCTGTAAGTTGGGACAGCGGAGTGTAAGTGCCTTAAGCGCAGCCCGCGGATTTTTAGAGAGAATATGGGCCAAGTTCCGTATTCAGAAAGAACTTGCGCCCTAAGTTACGGCGGCGTAACGTATGTGGTCCGGCGTAAGCCCGCCTAATTCAAATGTGGATGATGTGGGCGTGTTTTATTTAAATTAATTGTGACCCCCACGTATTTGAAGTTTTTTTTACGAACGGCGCATGTGCCGTTCGTGAAAGAATCCCAGTGCGCATGCTCGAAATTAGGCTGCAAATCGTCAATGCTTTAGACATGAACGTAACGTACGTACAGCTCTATTCGTGAACGACTTACGCAAATTACGTAATCGACGGAAAATTTGACGCTGGCTCGACGTCCATACTTAACATAGGATACCCCTCATATAGCAGGGGTAACTTTACGCCGGAAAAAGCCTTATTTAAATTAATTGTGACCCCACGTATTTGAAGTTTTTTACGAACGGCGCATGCGCCGTCCGTGAACGTTTCCAAGTGCGCAAATGCTCCAAATTACGCCGCAAACTGTCAATGCTTTTGACGTGAACGTAACCTACGTACAGCCGTATTCGCGAACGACTGACGTAAAATACGACGCTGTTCGGTCGTTTCCGACGTCCATACTTAACATGACTTACCCCTGCTTTATAAGGGGTAACTTTACGCCGGAAAAAGCGTTATGCAAACGACGTAAAAAAATTCCCCCGGGCGGACGTACGTTTCTGAATCGGCGTATCTACCTAATTTGCATAATCCTCGCGTAAATCTACGGAAGCGCCACCTATCGGCCAGCGTAACTATGCAGCCTGATGCCGCATACACACCATCACTTTATGTGATGAAAAAAAACGACACTTTCTGTGAAGTAAAAAATGACGTTTTTGAAACTTCAATTTTCAAAGACGAAGTTGCCTACACACCATCGTTTTCTCACAATGTTCTAGCAAAGCGAGGTTACGTTCTCACCACTTTTTCCATTGAAGCTTGCTTCATAAGTAGCTTCTGGGCATGCGTGGATGAAAAAACGTCTTAGAAAACGACGTTTTTTGCTACACACGGTCAATTTCTGTGTAAGTAAAAAGTGCACTTTTGAAAAACGACACATAAAATTGAAGCATGCTTCAATTTTTTTTGGTCGTTTTTTTACAAGACATAAAACGACGTTTTCCCCCACACACAGTCAATTAAAGTGACGTTTTTAAAAACGTCATTTTTTTTCATCACATAAAGTGATGGTGTGTACAGGGCATAAGATACGACGGTGTAAGAGACTTACGCCGGTCGGATCTTAGGGAAATCTATGCGTAACTGATTCTATGAATCAGGCGCATAGATACAGCGCCGCACACTCAGAGTTACGACGGCGTATCCGGAGATACGCCGTCGTAACTGCTATCTGAATCCGGCCCATGATATTTTACCAGCACTCTGTCCAGCCGCCCCCATCCACAAATCAGTACACATTCCACAATAAATAGAAATTTATGGTATATGTACAACAATGTGCCGTATATCACTCCTACATCCGGTGTCATACAATGTCGGGAATTCTATCACAGGAGCAAAATGAGGTGGTGAGAAATAAGGAAATGGTCTGTCCATCCAAAAATCTCTCCGAGTGGTAGATTATGGAGATTAAAGAGGACCTGTCATTAGGCCTTGCCAAATGTCCAGCAACATTTTCAGACAATGCAAAATAAAAGTGAAGGTAAATAATTACATCTGTGGTTTTGACAAAGCACTTCCATAATGTGAAACGCGTCAACCTACCTGCATTTCCCCCTGCCTGTACTCATCCAGTGCTTTTATTATTTATGCTTCAATAAAGACTTTCTACTTTACTTTCTGTGTGGGTGTGCTGCCGATCCGAAGATTTTCTGTCCTAAATAATTACATACCTCCCAACATTTTGAGATGGGAATGAGGGACGCGTATGTAGGCATAGGACATGCCCTCCTGTCACACCCCCTTAAAGGAGACTTAACTGAAAAACAAGGGTTAATTAACCACTTCCATACCGGGCACTTATGCACCCTCCCGCCCAGACCAATTTTTAGCTTTCAGCGCTGTTGCACTTTGAATGACAATTGCGCGGTCGTGCTACACTGTACCCAAACTACATTTTTATAATTTTGTTCCCACAAATAGAGCTTTCTTTTGGTGGTATTTGATCACCTCTGCGATTTTTATTTTCTGCAAAAAAAAAAAAAAAATGACCGAAAAATTAGATTTTTTTTTTTTCTGTTATAAAACATTGGCCCAGATTCAAGAAGCAATTGCGCCCGTGTAACCATGAGTTACACGGCGCAATTGCTTACTTGCTCCGGTGTAACGAGTGCTCCTGATTCAGGAACCTCGTTACACCGGCTGCAGCCTAAAATCTGCGCGGCATAAGGCTCTTATGCCTCGCAGATTTTAGGCTGCATTCTTGCGGGGGCCGCTCCCATTGTGTCTTAGCGTGTAGTATGCAAATTGCATACTACCACTGATTCACAAGCTTGCGCGGGCCCCGCGCAAGCCAGGTACGGAGTTTCCGTACGGCTACTTTAGCGCAAGGCTGCCCTTTCTAATAGCAGGGACAGCCTGTGCTAAAGTATACCGCCGCTCCCGCGTTGCGACGTTCAAATGTTACGTCGTTTGCGTAAGTGCTTCGTGAATGGCGCTGGACGCCATTCACGTTCACTTTGAAGCAAATGACGTCCTTGCGACGTCATTTGCCGCAATGCACGTCGGGAAAGTTTCCCGACGGAGCATGCGCTGTACGTTCGGCGCGGGAGCACGCCTAATTTAAATGATTCCCGCCCCCGGCGGGATCATTTAACTTGCGCGCTTACGCCGGGCAAATTTGCCGGCGCGCCCTCGCAAGTCACGGAGCTACTGCTCCGTGAATCGAGGGCAGCGCAAACTATTTGCGTGGGCGCAGGGCAAAATCGTTGCCCTGCTCCCACGCAAATTTTGCGCAAATCTTATTGAATCTGGGCCATTGTAAATAAGTAAGTTTTCTCCTTTACTGATGGGCACTGATGGTACTGCACTGATGGGCACTGATGTGGTGGGATTGATGGGCACTGATGATGGGCACTAATATGCGGCACTGATAGGCAGCACGGATAGGTGGCATGGATGGGCGACACGGATGGGCACGTATAGGCGGCATGGATGGGTCCTTTTTGTCCCACTTCCCATCCCAAAACAGAAACAGGAAATGAAAGGCAATACCTGCAAATTAGGGGATGCTCTTGGGGACCCTCAGGTCACCAGAACTAGTGTTCCCATTGGAAGATTTACCCTTTATTCCTTCTCTGGGGTCAAAATTTTAGATTTTCTTTTCACTTTCACTTTAAAGAGGGTGAATCTCCCCAACGGGAACACAGAGAGCAATAAAAACCTGATGGGTGTTATAATCCAACTCGCCCGCTGAATACGGATGCAACGACTGTACTCTTCAATAAACAGTTATTTTGGAAAAAAAATTAAATATTCCAACTCGCCCATAACCATAAAATGAATTGGTGCAATATAATCCATATCTCCGGGGGAATCCACATTGTGTATATTGTAACATCAGACCATGAAAGAAAATCACACTCTAAACTTTATTAGAATCTTTATTGGTTAAATTTAAGACACCGTTATACAAGCCCTTTTCACATATTTGTAAACCTCCCTCATCCAAACTGGCCTTTATTACATAAAAATTACCCTTAAGATTTAAGGAACCTAACAGCAGGGGCTGACTGTAAAGCCCCTTGTAGGGCCACTAAGCCATGGGGGTCACCTTATGATAAGGCAATAAAAGAGGGCAGTTATGGATTTGTCAGGGCCTGCTGGGCTGGAAAAGCTTAAAAATGCCCTTTAAAAAAGATGGCATCCGCCAGTGATGGTCAGGAGTAGAGATTCCAGTTTGTTGTAGTTTGCATAGCAGCGTCTTTCAATGAAATTTACAATTTCAGCAGCGTGGTATGGAGAGCAGCTCTCCACTCAGTGGAAGCTTCTTCTGGGAATGGCACTTCCTCGGGTTTATAGGTGGAGACGCACACACACCACCCGAAACTAAGATTTGGAGAAGGGGCCATCCGTTCTTAAAATGGAGGGTGAAATGAAGGTCTGCATAACCATGGGAGGTTACATTGTGGATGTGTGGCCATCAAACCTTGAGATGAATATTGTAGGCACATTGTAACCACATTGGGTAGTTCCTCCATGGCTGATAATTTCCTAGTGAAGCACCATCTACAAGCCCAAACTCTGCATAATACTATTTAATGATCAAGCTCTAAAAGATACAAATATACTGGCTTATTAAAAGTTTCACAACCCAAGCTCCACCCCCCACCCCCCAGAGAGACCTCAAAATTTCCGGGGGCCAAAAACAAGCGGCTCTCACCGCCCGGCCTTCTGTAAAAATTTGAGAACGTTTTACTTTTAGGGCAGAATTTGGCACACAAAACATACTTGGCCGACTTAGAAAGGTGCAGAATCTATTAAGAGCAGCTACAGTTTATTTGGATGCGTCTCTTAAGTCATTGCTGTCATCCAAGGTCGTTCCAGCATTGGGACTTCACAGTCTAGGAGTATTCCTGGACAAACTTCTGGTGGAAGTCCTTCAGTCGCTCCAGGAGAATCTTCAGCTTTTCAGTAGGTGGCAGGATGGTCATCCTGTGGACAGATAGAGAGAGTCAGGAGGTTAGCTTCCTAGGATGAGCACAGGGCCCCAACATCATTCATGGTGGTCAGATAGAGAGAGTCAAGAGGTTAATGTTCTAGGATGAGCACAGGGCCCCAACATCATTCATGGCGGTCAGATAGAGAGAGTCAAGAGGTTAATGTCCCAGGATGAGCACAGGGCCCCAACATCATTCATGGCGGTCAGATAGAGAGAGTTAAGAGGTTAATGTTCTAGGATGAGCACAGGGCCCCAACATCATTCATGGCGGTCAGATAGAGAGAGTCAAGAGGTTAATGTCCTAGGATGTGCACAGGGCCCCAACATCATTCAGGGCGGTCAGATAGAGAGAGTCAAGAGGTTAATGTCCTAGGATGAGCACAGGGCCCCAACATCATTCATGGCGGTCAGATAGAGAGAGTCAAGAGGTTAATGTCCCAGGATGAGCACAGGGCCCCAACATCATTTATGGTGGTCAGATAATGTCCCAGGATAAGCACAGAGCCCAACATAATTCATGGTGGTCAGATATAGTGTCAAGGGGTTAATATATAGGGGAAGATATCTTTTAATTTTACCATCTCATAACATCTTCCAAAAATACCGGAGCGCGGGAGATTTGTCTTGAAGGGGTTAACTTCCCAGGATGAGCACAGGGCTCAAAATCATTCATGGTGATCAGATATGTCACTGGATACAAGAATGTCTTCACAACTGCATACATAAAATGGCCTTATGCAGTGGTCCTCCCCAAGGCACCACTAGGGTTTATTAGTTTGCATCTAACAAAGAACAGCAAAGAACAGCACAAGAGACTTCAAAGTACCATCTTCATATTCAGCTTCCTTATTGTATTCCTCAACTAAGTTGCCACTTCAGCATAAGAAAAGGTCTGCCATCAACTGAAATGTATCCCACTACACAGTGAATATAGCACCCCCCCAGAGCTACAGTTTTCTAAATCTGTTTTTTGGCCAACCTGTAATCAGGGAGGCATGGTTTGAATAGTCAGGTCTCCTCTGGACTCATTTGCTTCCCCCTGTCTCCCAAAGGATCCTGGGACATAGTGGGCAGGAGAATATGCAAGGTGACCAGCAGGGGGCTGAGGGAGGTATAAATGGGCCAGAGTCCAGAGCAGAGGCCTCTTGTTCCTGGGGGAGTAAGACCCAGCCTCAGCCTAGGAGATTAACCTTGATTTTCAGCATTTCTATGGAGTCCCAGCTACAGATTGGCTGGGAGACCTGGGCCCTATCCTTCCTGGAGTAGTCTCAGAAAGTCCTCTACAGATCCAAGACACAAGCTGCTGAAGTTTGCTGATCCTCGGTTCTATGGATCGTAGTACCAGTGTCCACCAGCGGGTGCTTTCCGGCAGTGTGGAGCCAACATTATCACCTGCGATCAGACGTCACCTGAGCCTGATTGCAGGAGATATGTATAAATACCCAGCAACACACACACACACACGTTGCCTTGGTATCATCTGCCCTCACCTGCTAGCCTGTTACCTGATCCCGAGCCTGTATCCGATCCTGTTCCCGAGCCTATCCTGATCCAGTCCCTCCTGTGTTCCTGTTCTGTAGCCTGATCCCATCCACCTTCCCCCCCATCTGCTGATCCTCTGTGTATGACCCCGGCCTTGCTTACATTTGTGATTCTGGAACTGTCCTTGTTTTTCTGCTGATCCTCTGTGTATGACCCTGGCCTGGCTTACGTTCTTGATTATGGTTTTCCCCCCCATCTACTGTACATAGTTATGTGTGGGTTACTGTTTGGTATTGGAGGGGCGTTTGTGAATTTATATACCGTATTTATCGGCGTGTACCGCGCACTTTTTTCCCCTTAAAATAAGGGGGAAATCGTGGGTACGCGATATACGCCGATACCCGCGCTTAGTTTGAATGCCTGCGCCGACATATACAGAGCGCAGTACACTCGGGTACATTCCGTCAGGCTCGGCTTCGCTCGTAGTTACGCTCTGTGACGTTTATGCGTGAGAAGCCGAGCGTGGCCGAATATACCCGAGTGTACTGCGCTCGGTATATGTCGGCGGAGGCTTCAAACTGAGCGCGGGAAGCAGGGATTCGACACGAAGACAGCGCTGGAGAAGCCGGGAGGACACCACCGAGGCCGCAGACGGATGCCGGACCGGACGAGGCCGCCGATGGACGCCGGGCAAGACACCAAAACTGTAAGTAGTAAAATGTAATAAAATGTTTTTTTACCGGATATTAGGGTCAACATTGGGGGTGCGCGCTATACGCCAGAGCGCGCAATACCCCGATAAATAAGGTATCACTAATCTTAATAAAACGTTTATATTCACTTTAAATGCGTTTTGGTTCTCTGTGTAGTCCACACAGTCTGGTCTTACCAATTCATGACATGCATGGCCTGTTTACAGACTCCGAGTATGAAATGTGCCTACTAGGGAATGGAACCTGGGACTAAATTGTCAAACCAATCTGGTCTATGCACTACATAAATGCAGATCTTTCTTTCCCACAATGCTTACATGACGCATGTTGGATGTGTTAAGAATACAATCAAGAAGATGACTTTGAAGATGCTACCTCGAAGTTCCTGGTGTTGCTCCTTAATGATGTGGATGTCGGGTAAGCCACCTCTCAGTGCCCGATTGGTTCCCCTGGTTGGGTTCTTACCTAAAGTGGTGTGTCCCTTCCCGCTGGCCAAAGCCGCTCCCTGGAACAACACAGATCCCAGTTTCCTCCAGCAGCTTCATACAGAAGAACATGTCCGGGGCTTGGCCTTCCGCCTGGGGGAGATCAGAGGGAGATACAGGTCATCACATAGGAGGGAAATAAAGAAAACACTATGGGCTCTATACTTGGTAAGGCTAAAGGAGATGCAGGTCCATCAGGCACAACTTCAACTACCAGTAAGTCAAAAACAAAGGGCAGGAGGCTCCAGTTATCGATTTCACCATTACTAGAAGGAGTGGCCGGTAGGTCCTTAATAGATGTAGCGCCCCCTTACTTTCAGTATGGGCACTACGCTAATGTTAGTGGGGAATGGGAGAGTTATTTTGCTCCCATTCACAATTTGCTTAAATTGGGACTTCTGTCACTCCAGAAACGTCCACTGGGTCAGTCTGGGCTCCAGGGATGCAATACCATCCCTGGCCAGCAGTTGGCACCAGAGGGGTTCTGGCAGAGCAACTTTCCCCAGCAGCCAATTAGAGGAAAGTAACACAGAAAGGAATATATATTGCGCATACCCAAATAACTAAAAGCAATAATAGCTGCATCTCAAGGATGTCATACAACATCAAACAGATATGGAAAAAAAGGGGAGTCGCGCTAGTAAACCAATGTGAAATTGGTGTCTTTCTTTCACATTGGTTTACTAGCGCGACTCCCCTTTTTTTCCATAGCCAATTAGAGGAGCTTCTCCCTTGCGGGGCATGCTGGGGGAGGGTATATCTGTGACAGGTGTCATGTGCTAGGCAAGTTTCGCGGGGTCCCGGTTCCAGGTGCGGCATCCATCTTCAGGGTGCGCGCATCCATGGACCCCGCCAGCGCGGCCCACCTGGCCAGAATTGCAGTCTACACAAACCCTCATCCTGAGGTAAAAAGGGACTCCAGTGACTTACTGGATTCCCAGTTCTATTGAAAGGATCCCAGGCTGGGTGCCGTTCGATTTGGGAGTCGGCTTGAGGAGAACCCGGAGGCAGGTTGTTCAACAGGGCTTGAACGAACCAATCGGGGATCTGGTGACCGGAATGGTGACAGGTACGTTTTGCTGTCAACTGGTGACCTATGCTACAAACCTACTGGGAGGATTCGCTCCATTTATCCATCTAGCTCCCCTAAAGTAATTGGCCTGTGGCAGAGGCCCTAGAGCCGGGTCTGTGAGAGAGATCTGTTCCTCCCAGAAAATCCTAAGTGACACTTCGGCTGCCAGGCTTGTGAGAGGGGTCTGTCCGGGGACACTTTACCCACTCCAACTAGAGTGGCGACGAATAACAGTTTGGTACTCCATTGAGCAAAGACTGCTCAATTAATGTCCGGGCCTGACATTGCAAGGTTCTTCTTTCTTCATCAACCTGTTCTTCCCACTTGATGTTGATGTTGGCCGTGTTTGGCCTGGAATAAAGCATTGGAAAACTCTTTATTCACTGTCTGGACCTTCGCTCACTGCTTTGTTCTCCAACTGCACCCCTAGACCACATTAAGGTAACTCAATATGCCGATCCCAATAACAAATCAGCGGCTCCTGCGGGGGTAGTGCTACATAGATAAGGCACCTCATCCCTAAACTAATTAAGAGAACAAGGAAAGACGGATGGGGATTATTGCGGTGCCAAAACAACTCAATCAGAACTGAACATTAAAATTTAAATTTTTATTACAATATATGTCAAACAAATCACATGAAAACAGTCAAGAAGGGAGCATGTTAGAGTGATATTGATGGCCCAGTTGGTAAAGGCCTGTTATGGTGACGGATCTACTCTTCCCTACATGTTTCGCCAAAACATTGCCATAGGCTCTAATAGGCGTCAAAAAAGGTGACCTGTAAGCGCCATGCTTGGCACTCGCAGTTCATCCAGGTGTATTAGAACAGCAAATTAACATTTGCTTTCCTAACAATGAACTGCCTCTCCGCTCTGTTACCCGTCACCTGATTGGCTGAAACGACAGGCGCTGTGAATGGACGCCTGACGGGAGGAGAGGATGCAAGGAGACCCATGGAGGACACCGTTTGCCATAACCCACTGCCCCACCAAGACAGGGTAAGTGCCGGGCAGCAGTCATTGGGCACAGTGGCAGCGGTCATTGGGCACAGTGGCAGCAGTCATTGGGCACAGTGGCAGCAGTCATTGGGCACAGTGGCAGCAGTCATTGGGCACAGTGGCAGCAGTCATTGGGCACAGTGGCAGCAGTCATTGGGCACAGTGGCAGCAGTCATTGGGCACAGTGGCAGCAGTCATTGGGCACAGTGGCAGCAGTCATTGGGCACAGTGGCAGCAGTCATTGGGCACAGTGGCAGCAGTCATTGGGCACAGTGGCAGCAGTCATTGGGCACAGTGGCAGCAGTCATTGGGCACAGTGGCAGCAGTCATTGGGCACAGTGGCAGCAGTCAATGGGCACAGTGGCAGCAGTCAATGGGCACAGTGGCAGCAGTCAATGGGCACAGTGGCAGCAGTCAATGGGCACAGTGGCAGCAGTCAATGGGCACAGTGGCAGCAGCAATGGGCACAGTGGCAGCAGCAATGGGCACAGTGGCAGCAGCAATGGTCACAGTGGCAGCAGCAATGGGCACAGTGGCAGCAATGGGCACAGTGGCAGCAATGGGCACAGTGGAAGAAATGGGCACAGTGGCAGCAGTCAATGGGCACAGTGGCAGCAGTCAATGGGCACAGTGGCAGCAGTCAATGGGCACAGTGGCAGCAGTCAATGGGCACAGTGGCAGCAGTCAATGGGCACAGTGGCAGCGGTATTTTTCAGTTTGTTTGTGCCCCCCCCCCAAAAAAAATCTTAAGCGCCAGCCGCCACTGGTCAGGTGTAAATTGACTTGATCACGGGACACAGGCGGACAGAATGCTCGTAATCCAAAGCACTCGCATATTAAAGCGAGTTATCCCCATTGAAGTCAATGGAAACGAAAATGTGTTCAGCATTGACTTCAATGGCATGCAATACCACATGTGGCCTGAGGTGGGGGCGCTGGAGATCCTCGGAAACACACGGAAAGGCCCAAGGACAGTTCAGCAAACCTCTGAAAGGCTCAGGAACTGAGAATTTCCGAGCATTTCCAAATGGCTCTGAAGGCCTCTGATCGGCTCTGGCGCCCCCCCACCCAAGGCCAAATGTGGTACTGCACACCGCTTTGGCTTAAATCCTGCTTCTTTTACAAGACAACACTCGCAAAAACCGAGTCAGGATTTTTTTTAAATACAGTGCTTGTATTGCGAAACGCTCCTTAACCGTGTTACTTGCAATCCGAGGTTTCACTGTATTAATTTTTAGTCTGTTTTCCCGATGGACCCCGCCCTGCATGGGCAGATCCCTCAGGTGTTAGACTCACCTGTGCCAGTTTGATGGCCCGCTCTGGCATCTCTATCCTAGGAAAGGAGTACATAGCGCCCTGGACGGGGTTACATTGTATCCCAGGCGCCTGGTTCAGGACTTCTTCCGTCAGTCGAGCTTTCTCTGCCAGATTATCAAGGACCGCTTTTTTCTCCTAGAAGGACATACAGAGTGATCAAAGCTCTACCTGCAATCACAGGCGTTATCCTACATCACACAGACATTCTGGGGCCGATGTACTAAAACTGGAGAGTGCAAAATCCGGTGCAGCTCAGCATAGAAACCAATCAGCTTCCAAGTTTTATTGTCAAAGCTTAACCACTTCAGCCCTGGGGGATTTGGCTGCCAAATGACCAGGCCACTTTTTGCGATTCGGCACGGCGTCGCGTTAACTGACAATTGCGCGCTTGTGCGACGTGGCTCCCAAACAAAATTGTCGTCCTTTTTTTCCCACAAATAGAGCTTTCTTTTGGTGGTATTTGATCACCTCTGCGGTTTTTATTTTTTGCGCTATAAACAAATATAGAGCGACAATTTTGATTTTTTTTTTTTACTTTTTGCTATAATAAACATCTCCAAAAAAATTTAAATAAATATATATATATATATATATATATTAGGGCTGCGGAAATTAACGATTAATTGTTCGATTAATCGTTAATTTCTTTGATCGACTAAAATTATTTTGATCGAGCACGATCCGCGGAGTGAGCTCCGCGGTCTTGCCCATAGGAAAGACCGCGGCTTCGGCCTAGCTCCGGAGCCGCGGCCATCTTGGTCCACCCGGCGTCAGCCGAGTAGCGGCGCGCTGACGTCATCCTCACCCGCCCGCCTGCTCGTATCATCTTCCCTTTCGCACGTGTCAGCTACTCTGCGGATGGGTCTGCCGCCTGATGTAGGTAAGAGAGGACAACCATCCAGCATGGGGGCAGGTGTGTCTATAAAAGCACGGGGGCAGGTGTGTCTATAAAAGCACGGGGGCAGATGTGTCTATAAAATCATGGGGGCAGATGTGTCTATAAAATCATGGGGGCAGATGTGTCTATAAAATCATGGGGGCAGATGTGTCTATAAAATCATGGGGGCAGATGTGTATATAAAATCATGGGGGCAGATGTGTCTATAAAATCATGGGGGCAGATGTGTATATAAAATCATGGGGGCAGATGTGTATATTACAGCATGGGGGCAGATGTGTATATAAAAGCATGGGGGCAGATGTGTATATTACAGCACGGGGGCAGATGTGTATATAAAAGCATGGGGGCAGATGTGTATATTACAGCATGGGGGCAGATGTGTATATAAAAGCATGGGGGCAGATGTGTATATTACAGCACGGGGGCAGATGTGTATATTACAGCATGGGGGCAGATGTGTATATAAAAGCATGGGGGCAGATGCTGTAATATACAAATCTGCCCCCATGCTGTAATATACACATCTGCCCCCGTGCTGTAATATACACATCTGCCCCCGTGCTGTAATATACACATCTGCCCCCATGCTGTAATATACACATCTGCCCCCATGCTGTAATATACACATTTGCCTTCATGCTGCAAGAATATACACATCTGCCCCCTCCACATTTACCAGTGGCTAATGCAAAGTTACAATGCAAGGAGATCAGCTAAAAGTAGTTGTATCTGTATGTGCGTTAATTAATCGAAATTAGTCGATTAATCGATTAAAAAACAAAACGATTAATCGAACACAAAAATTTTAATCAGTCACAGCCCTAATATATATATATATATATATATATATATATATATATATATATATATATATATATATATATATATATATACACACACACACATACATATATCAGTTTAGGGCGATATGTATTCTACATATTTTTGGTAAAAAGAAAAAAAAATCGTAATAAGCGTATATTGATTGGTCTGCGCTGTAATATACACATCTGGCCCGTGCTGTAATATGCGCAGACCAATCAATATACGCTTATTACGATCTTTTTTTCTTTTTACCAAAAATATGTAGAATACATATCGCCCTAAACTGATATATGTATGTGTGTGTGTGTGTATATATATATATATATATATATATATATATATATATATATATATATTAGGGCTGTGACTGATTAAAATTTTTGTGTTCGATTAATCGTTTTGTTTTTTAATCGATTAATCGACTAATTTCGATTAATTAACGCACATACAGATACAACTACTTTTAGCTGATCTCCTTGCATTGTAACTTTGCATTAGCCAGTGGTAAATGTGGAGGGGGCAGATGTGTATATTCTTGCAGCATGAAGGCAAATGTGTATATTACAGCACGGGGGCAGATGTGTATATTACAGCACGAGCCAGATTCAGGTACATTTACGTTGCTCCGCGGCAGCGTAACTTATCCGATTTACGTTACACCGCCACAGGTTTACAGCGTAAGTGCCAGATTCACAAAGCTCTTACCTGTAAACTTGCGGCGGTGTAACGTAAATCCGCTCGGCGCAAGCCCGCCTAATTCAAATGGGGCGGGCACCATTTAAATTAGGCGCGTTCCCGCGCCGAACATACTGCGCATGCTCTGTCGGGAAAATTACCCGACGTGCATTGCGCTAAATGACATTGCACGGACGTCATTGGTTTGACGTTAACGTCAATGGCGTCCATCGCAACGCCGACCGCAATGGCCTCGCCACCTAGCGGCCGGCCGAGAATTGCATCCTAAGATCCGACGGTGTAAGTCAATTACACCTGTCGGATCTTAGGGCTATCTATGCGTAACTGATTCTATGAATCAGCCACATAATTACGATGGGCAGATCACAGAGATACGACGGCGTATCAGGAGATACGCCGTCGTATCTCTTTTGTGAATCTGGCCCATAGCGTCTACCAAATAAGGGATAGATTTATGGCATTTGTATTAATATTTTTTTTTTTTTTTACTAGTAATGGCGGCAATCAGCGATTTTTCTTGTGACTGCCACATTATGGCAGACACATCGGACACTTTTGACGCTATTTTGGGACCATTGTCATTTATACAGCGATCAGTTCTATAAAAATGAACCGATTACTGTGTAAATGACACTGGCAGGGAAGGTGGTAACCACTAGGGGGGCGAGGAAGGGGTTAAGTGTGTCCGAGCGAGTGATTCTAACTGTGTGGGGGCGTGGCTACCTGTGACACGTCACTGATCACTGCTCCCGATGACAGGAAGCAGTAAATCAGCGTCCTGTGACCAGGCAGAACAGGGATGTGTCTTGTTCCCATACAATCGTGGGAATCCCGGCGGACATCGAGTCCACGGGTCCCGCATGCACGGTCGCAGAGTTTGTGGCAGGTGCGCGCGCCCGCTAGGCGGCAGATTCAAAGCAACGTACAGGTACGTTGCTTTGCCTGCCCGTGCCATTCTGCCAACGTATATGTATGTATATATACCTAGTTTGTAGACGCTATAACTTTTGCGCAAACCAACCAATATACGCTTAATGGGATTTTTACAGCAAAAATATGTAGAAGAACACGTATTGGCCTAAACTGAAGAAGACTTATTTTTTTTTTCAAAGTTGTCGGTCAAAATAAAAACAGAGGTGATCAAAAGGGAAACTGTATTTGTGAGGGGGGAAAAAAATACATATTTTATTTTTATTTGGGTACAGTGTTGTATGACCGCACAATTGTCAGTTAAAGTAACGCAGTGCCGTATCGCAAAAAATGGCCTGGTCATAAAAGGGGGTAATTCTTCTGAGATTAAGGGCCAGATTCTCAGAAGAGTTACGACGGTGTAACTCAGGAAACTCCGTCGTATCTCTGTTTTTGGCCCCGGGTATCTATGTGAGTGATTCCTAGAATAATTTTCGCATAGATACAGCCAAGATCCGACAGGTGTAAGTCACTTACACCGTCGGATCTTAGATGTAATGCGACGCCGGCCGCTAGGTGGCGTTTACGTTCAGGTCTCACTTGACTATGCAAATGAGCCTGATACGCCGATTCCCGAACGAATTTGCGTCGCGTAGTCGTCGCGTACGTCCTTTTCTTAGGTGTAAGGTTACCCCTGCTATATGAGGGGTAACCTTACGCCAGTCCGCCGTATGCCATGTTAAGTATGGCGTCGGGTCCGCGTCGGCCTTTTCCGTTGGTTACGTTTTTTTCCTAAGTCGTTCTTGAATACGACTTTACGTCAATGACGCTCACGTCGCTGTCATTGACGTTTTCCGTCGTGAGCTGGAGCATGCGCACTGGGCTATTTTTCAGCCCGGCGCATGCGCAGTTCAATCGGTGCGGGGGCGCGCTTAATTTGAATACAAGCCGCCCCCTTTGAATTACGCGGCCATACGCCGGGCCATTTACGCCGCCGCAAATTACGGAGCAAGTGCTTGAGGAATACGGCACTTGCTCCAGTAAGTTGCGGTGGTGTAGTGTAAATGGCTTACGCTACGCCAACTCTACGAGAATCTGGCCCTAAGTGGTTAAGTAAGACTGATAACCGGTTCGGTGTTCTCTGTACAGCACTACTGAATATGTTAGAGATTTATATAAGTGTCGGATGTTTGTGGGGAGAGTTGGTCTTACCGCTGTGAACTCTTTATAGGAGGGGTCTCCAGGTTGAGGCGGGTTCACCACCACATCCAGTAGAGCCTGTCCAGTCACCGGGGGGCACAGGCGGACAGACACCAGTTTGGTTAGTTGCTGCTTTACGGCCAAATCCATATTGACCACCTCCATGTAGCCCCCTCGGAAGCCACACCTGGGGGGGGACACAAAAGACAGATTGTTACAGAAGAATGACCCCCAATATGGTTGATTGAGTAAAGGAGTTAAGGAACGGTAGACACGCACTCTCCCATGAATCCTTTGGATGTAGAATGGAAGGAAGCCAGCTCTACCACATCGGAGTATTTGGGGCCCATCTCAAACAGAACCTTCTTGAAGGAGTGGAAGGCACAGCCTTTGGCGTAGACGTTATCCTGGTAGACCTGCAACAAGAGGTTAAATGTTTTTATACCCGGATACAATCTCACCAGCGGTGGATTTATTGTACGGTGGACCCTAAAAAATTTCCATTTCACAGGATTCTGACCAGTTTAATGGGATGAGGGTGTCCAGGGTGGTCATGGCGTGGTTCACTTGCTGGTTGCTGCCTGGGGCTTACCAGTGCCCATCAATTTTGACCACTAATCTCACCTACCTGACATACTGACCTACATACACTGACCTCACCTACCTACCTGACATACATACACCGACATGCATACACTGACCTCACCTACCTACCTGACATACATACATACACTGACCTAACCTACCTACCTGACATACATACACTGACCTCACCTACCTACCTGACATACATACGCCGACCTGTACGGTGCCTTCCTGAGACTCTGGGATTTTCAGGGTCACATTCGGGGCTCCAGCCCCCCTAGCCACCCCCTCCCGACGCCCATGACTATGGCTTCCCAGCAGGGTTGCTACCTCAGAAAAGGAAAGTGGGGGGTTGGAAATTTGAAGTCCAGCAGCCTCAGATACATCTGGATGAGAGGTGCTGACTGACAAGGGGTGAGTGAGCTCACCATCCTTTTCCCTCCTGCCTCTGAGTGAGTACACTAAGGTAAATCAGGGTTCTCAGAGCTCACCTTACATTAGAGTTCCCCTTTACACCAGAAGCCACAGTGTTCCCCCTTAAATCGGGGTTCCCAGAGCATCCCTTACATTAGAGTTCTTCCTTACATCAGAGTCTGCAGAGCCCCCCCCCCCCCTTACAGTGTAAGGGAACTATTTGAGCTCTGACGTAAAGGGGGGACTCTGCAGACTCTGACGTAAACAATTGTGTTTCTGTGCGCCGCTAAAGTGTTCGGGTTTGTCTTGAAGAGAAGGTGACAACCCTACTCTGTGACTCCATATGCCGACCATGTCTGTGGACAAGCCTTCTCTTATAGAGGAGTTCCGGCCCAAACTTTATTTGTAGTCATGGACTAAGTAGGTAGGGGACAGAATGTCGGTTTGCCGTCTTGTGTCCCCGCTGGAGTGATGTCTCCTCACTTCCTGTTTGATCAACAGAACAGTAAATGTAGCGAAATCTACCAACATGGACAGATGACCCTTTTCCCGGTCAGATGTGGCGCCTTGCTGGGGCCTTTCCCTGCATGGTTGTGCTTCTAGTGAAGTATCGGAGTCTGCCAACTGAATCTAGAACTACTTAAAGTGGAGGTTCACCCTCAAAAAAAATTCTGCCATCACATGGAGTCGAGCCATCCTACCGACAGAATGCCGGTGTTTTTTTTTTCTAAGCACATACCTCGTTATCACGATTTTCACCTCACGGCAATCCCGCGGGAGTGGGCGTTCCCAAGCGCTGCCTGTGATTGACAGGCTTCCGAACGGCGCATACTGCGCGTCACAGGTTGCCGAAAAAACCCGAACGTCGGCGCGGCTCTATACGGCGCCTGTGCACCGACGTTCGGGTTCTGTCGCCAACCTGTGATGCGCAGTATGCGCCATTCGGAAGCCTGTCAATCACAGGCAGCGCTTGGGAACGCCCACTCCCGTGGGATTTCCGTGAGGTGAAAATCGTGATAACGAGGTATGTGCTGAGAAAAAAAAAAACACCGGCATTCTGTCGGTAGGATGGCTCGACTCCATGTGATGTCAGAATTTTTTTTGAGGGTGAACCTCCACTTTAAGGGTGTCCTGGCCCTAACCTTCTTTCCCACAAAAATACAAAAAGGACTGTCAAAAGAAAATAAACCTCTTTTACATCCAAGAAGTGTTCGGCGCCCAATGACTTTTTCCCCATCTTTGCACCCACTATGCCTCACAAGCCACTACATATTGAAGGATGTCAGCTATCCTCATTAGACATGTGCAATCCGTTTAGTTCCAAATCCGTTTAACAAATTTAGACAAATTTGTTAATTCCGAATATCCACATTTTTCAGAATTTCCGAATATCCGCTTTTTTCTGAATATTCGGAAATAAGAAATTTTTGCAATTCAAAATTCTGAAAATTCTTAATTTCGGAAATTGGAAATTTGAAAATCCGAAAATTAAAAAATAAGAATGAAAATACAAAAATTCAAAAGAACGAAAACTTGAAAATCAGAAATAACTAAACTAATAATAACGTAACTATTAAATTATAGGTATTGGAATTTCCTTTCAAATTTGGCTGCTAGTGAACGTAACGAATACAAATTTATCCGAAGTTACAAATTATCCGTAATAACGAATGCCATATCCAAACGACTGGAATGTAAAAAAATAATAATAATAAATAACATTAATAATAAAAAACTTATTATTATTGTTTCTTTTCATTTGTTTAGATGCATCATTCTTTATTTTGGATAATTCGTAACTTAAGATACATTTTTTATTTGTTACGTTCACTAACAGCCAAATTTGAAAGGAAATTCCAATACCTATAATAGTTGGTTATTATTTAGAATTTTTGGAATTTGTGATTTTCGTTCTTTCCTTTCTTATTTTCGGATTTTCAGAATTTTTCGAATTTACAAATTTCGAATTTACGAATTTTCAAAATTTTCGAATTTACGAAATCCAAAATTTCACATTTTCGAATTTCCGAATTCCAAATTTCGAATCTACGAATTCCAAGTTTACGAATTCCACGTTTACGAATTCCAAATTTACGAATTTACAAATTTACAAATTCCACGTTTACGAATTCCACGTTTACGAATTCCAAATTTACGAATTCCAAATTTACGAATTCCAAATTTACGAATTCCAAATTTACGCATTCCAAATTTACGAATTCCAAATTTACGAATTCCAAATCGTAACTTCAGATAAATTTGTATTTGTTACATTCACTAACAGCCATATTTGAAAGGAAATTCCAATACCTATAATTTAATAGTTACTTATTATTAGTTAGTTATTATTTAGAATTTTTGTAATTTTGGATTTTCGTTCTTTACTTTCTTATTTTCCGAATTTCCAAATCTTCGAATTTCCAAGTTTACGGAATCTACGAATTTTAGAATTTACGAATTTTTTAAATTTACAAATTTTAGAATTTATGAATTTTCTAATTTATCAATTCAGAAATTTTGAATTTTCAAATTCCGAATTTACAAATTTACGAATTTACAAATTTACGAATTCTGAATTTTCTAATTTATGAATTTTTTGAATTTTCAAATAATAATAATAATAATAAAAAACGTATTATTATTTATTTTGTTTAGATGCAGCATTCTTTATTTTGGATAATTCGTAACTTAAAGCGGAAGTAAACCCATCGATTTAACAGTTTCAAAAAGCAGTTACATTTCCGGCATGCCGGGATTTCTAACTGTCACATTGGTTGTGCTCTCAACCAAACTGTCAAACCATCCAATGGCTGGTGTCATAACTGATCACATGTGCAGCACCATGGCAGTTGAAGGTTAAACATAGGCCAAGATGGCAGCTTCCTTGTCTGAAAATGATAGGTGGGTTTACTTTACTTAGGTGCTTTTCAGATTTGGTGTTTGCAAGACTAAAACATTTTTTTCTGCTAGAAAATTACTTAAAACCCCCAAACATTATATATATTTTTTTCTAACACCCTAGAGAATAAAATAGTGGTCATTCCAATACTTTTTGTCACACCGTATTTGCGCAGCGGTCTTACAAGCGCACTTTTTTTGGAAAAAATTCACTTTTTTTAATTAAAAAATAAGACAACAATAAATTTGGCCCAATTTTTTTATATATTGTGAAAGATAATGTTACGCCGAGTAAAATGATGCCCAACATGTCACGCTTAAAAATTGCGCCCGCTCGTGGCATGGCGTCAAACTTTTACCCTTAAAAATCTCGATAGGCGATGTTTAAAAAATTCTAGAGATTGCATTTTTTGAGCTACAGAGTAGCTCTAGGGCTATAATTATTGCTCTCGCTCTAACGATCGCGGCGATACCTCACTTGTGTGATTTGAACACCGTTTTCATATGCGGGCGCTACTCGCGTATGCGTTCGCTTCTGCGCGCGAGCTCGTCGGGACGGGGCGCTTTAAAAAAATTTTTTTTTTGTTTTCTTATTTATTTTTATTTATTTTATTACTTTTTACACTGAAAAAAAATAATAAAAATTTGATCACTTTTATTCCTATTACAAGGAATGTAAACATCCCTTGTAATAGAAAAAAGCATGACAGGTCCTCTTAAATATGAGATCTGGG